>NC_069501.1:1279901943-1280001943 GCF_027579735.1 Bombina bombina | reverse complement strand
CTAAAATAAAATTATTAACCCCTAATCTGCCGCTCTGGACATCGCCGCCACTATAATAAACATATTTACCCCTAAACCGCTGCACTCCCGTATCGCAAACAATAGTTACATTTTATTAACCTCTAATCTGCCGCCCCCAATGTCGCCACCACTATACTAAAGTTATTAACCCCTAAACCTAAGTCTAACCCTAACACCCCCTAACTTAAATATAATTAAAATAAATCTAAAGAAAAAAACCTACTATTAATAACTAAATAATTCCTATTTAAAACTAAATACTTACCTAATAATAACTATTTAGTAACTATTCTACCTAGTTAAAATAAATACAAACTTGCCTGTGCTACGTAAAATAATCCCTAAGCTAGCTACAATATAACTAATAGTTACATTGTATGTAGCTTAGGGTTTAATTTTATTTTACAGTCAAGTTTGTATTTATTTTAACTAGGTACAATAGTTATTAAATAGTTATTAACTATTTATTAACTACCTAGCTAAAATAAATACAAATTTACCTGTAAAATAAAACCTAACCTGAGTTACACCTAACCTTACACTACAATTAAAAAAATTACCTAAATTAAATACAATTCACTAAATTAAATACAAAATAAAAAAACCTAGCCTAAACTAAATTACAAATAGCCCTTAAAAGGGCCTTTTGCAGGACATTGCCCCAAAGAAATCAGCTCTTTTACCTGTAAAAAAACAAAAAAACACCCCCCAACAGTAAAACCCACTACCCACACAACCAACCCCCTAAATAAAACCCTAACTAAAAAAACCTAAGCTCCCCATTGCCCTGAAAAGGGCATTTGGATGTGCATTGCCCTTAAAAGGGCATTTAGGTCTATTGTTGCCCAAGCCCTAATCTAAAACTAAAACCCACCCAATAAACCCTTAAAAAATCCTAACACTAACCCGTGAAGATCCACTTACAGTTTTGAAGAGCCGACATCCATCGTCAATGAAGCCGGGAGAAGTCCTCAACGAAGCCGGGAGAAGTTCTCAACAAAGCCGGGAGAAGTCATCATCCAAGCCGCGAGAAATGGTCCTCCAGACGGGCAGAAGTCTTCATCCAGGCGGCATCTTCTATCTTCATCCATCCGGCGCAGAGCGGGTCCATCTTCAAGACATCCGGCGTGGAGCATCCTCTTCTTCCGACGACTCCCGACGAATGAAGTTTCCTTTAAGTGACGTCATCCAAGATGGCGTCCCTTAGATTCCGATTGGCTGATAGAATTCTATCAGCCAATCGGAATTAATGTTGAAAAAATCCTATTGGCTGATGCAATCAGCCAATAGTATTGAAGTTAAATCCTATTGGCTAATCCAATCAGCCAATAGGATTGAGCTCACATTCTATTGGCTGTTCCAATCTTTACAGGTAAAAGAGCTGATATCTTTGGGGCAATGCCCCGCAAAAGGTCCTTTTAAGGTCTATTGGTAGTTTAGTTTAGGCTAGGGTTTTTTTTTTTATTTTGGGGGGGCTTTTTTATTTTGATAGGGCTATTAGATTAGGTGTAATTAGTTTAAATATCTTGTAATTTGTTTTTTATTTTGTGCAATTTAGTGTTTGTCCTTTTTGTAATTTAGGTTTTTGTATTTAATTTAATTGTATTTAATAGAGGTAATTTATTTAATTGTAGTGTAAGGTTAGGTGATAGTGTAACTCAGGTTAGGTTTTATTTTACATTTGTATTTATGTTAGCTAGGTAGTTATTAAATAGTTAATAACTATTGAGTAACTATTCTACCTAGTTAAAATAAATACAAACTTGCCTGTAAAATAAAAATAAACCCTAAGCTAGATACAATGTAACTATTAGTTATATTGTCGCTAGCTTAGGGTTTATTTTACAGATAAGTATTTAGTTTTAAATAGGAATTATTTAGTTATTAATAGTACGTTTTCTTTAGATTTATTTTAATTATATTTAAGTTAGTGGGTGTTAGGGTGAGGGTTAGACTTAGGTTTAGGGGTTAATAATTTTAGTATAGTGGTGGCGACGTTGGGGTGGCAGATTAGGGGTTAATAAATGTAGGTAGGTTGCTGCGACATTGGGGGCAGGAGATTAGGGGTTAATAAGTATAATGTAAGTGTCGTCGATGTCCGGAGCGGTAGATTAGGGGTTAATATATATAATGTAGGTGTCGGCGATGTCGGGGGCTGCAGATTAGGGGTTAATAAGTGTAAGATTAGGGGTGTTTAGACTCGGGGTTCATATTAGGGTGTAAGGTGTAAACAGAAATTTAGTTTCCCCATAGGAATCAATCGGGCTGCGTTGCTGAGCTTTACGCTGCTTTATTGCAGGTGTTAAGCTTTTTTTCAGCCATCTCTCCCCATTGATGTCTATGGGGAAATCATGCACGAGCATGTACAACCAGCTTCCCGCTGACTTAAGCAGCGCTGGTATTGGAGTGCGGAACGGAGCACAATTTTGCTCTACGCTCACTTCTTGCCTTTTAACGCCAGGTTTCTGAAAACCTGTAATTCCAGCGCTGTAGGTAAGTGAGCGGTGACAGTAACGTGCAAGTTAATACTGCACCCCTCATAACACAAAACTCGTAATCTAGCCGTATCTTTTCAAACAATAACATTTTTCAAGTAGACTGTCCCTTTATATGTGCAGTCAGTCTAGCTGTAGGAAGCCTATGCACTGCTATAAAAATGAACAACATCTACCAGAATAATAGTGTACCCCTTTAGACAGACAAATTAACAATGAAATCCATAAATATTACACACTATGGGGCATATTTATCAAAGCGTCATCTGAAAATACGATTGAATTCTGCATCGTATTTGTCACGAGATTGATCCGCTGTAATTATCAAAGCTTCAAAATCAGCAATGTTGAAATTTGTGACGTAATATACGATCCCACGATCTCAATCTAAATAAAATCGATGCGAGTTGAAAACAGTGGTATTCAAGCGGAATTATGTTCATTCGCCCTCCTAATCGACAATATTTGAACCTCTCACTAAGTTGTAAAAAATTCTACATTTACGCTTGCGTCTTTTCCGACTCAGCGTACCTAGTTTTTAATCCGCCACCCTTCAGGTTGCGGATGCCATAGAACTCAATGGGAGAATGAAAACACAAAAAGCTTATGTTCGATGCTGTAAGAGAATGAAGTATATTACACAATAAAAGTAAATTAGAAACTTTATTAAAATTGTATACCCTTTCTAAATCAAACAATATTATTGCTCCACATTTGGTGCCATAGTAGATATAGGGATAAAAATGAATAAATTACTACTTATGGATTATGCTACAACTTTGTCTCTCATTACAAAGCATGGGGACAATATTATTTCTCACTTGTGGCACTAATAGATATAGAGATAAAAATGAAATACACAACATAATATAGCTAACTTCCTTTTATTTTTTTGAAAAATCTATGTGCACCATGTTTAAGCAGTGTAATATAAAAGAACAAGTGTGAGTGAGTGCACCTCTATTATAAATCCCAACTCTGCTACACCCTAAAAAGACATAAGTTCCTCCAAACGAATGTCGAAAAATGAAGATAAAACAATATAGGGGAGCGCGGAAAGCTGGTTGGGATGGATAAAATTATACCTTCATAGGATTAATATAACTCCAAGAAAATAATTTGGTTCTACACTTCTCTCCTCCTTGAAAAAGTAAAAGATAATATAAATGTGGTTATAATAGTGTGTAAGCACTTATGCGAGACTATGTGTCCTATTGTGAATTAAGTGACCTGATATCAAATGAGGTTATTCAACCAATGGGGCATAATAAGTCTATATTTACAGATATTCAAAAACCGTGATTATAAATAGACAAGAGGTATTTTTATATAAACACTTTACTATAGATGAAAGTAAAGATAAAAACAATGTGTATAATATAAACTGTATAAAAGACAATCCTAATAAAATTTCAGGAAAAATGGATATTCCATGGTATATGATGGGTGAACGATGTCTGTAAACAGTGGTTAAACAAAGATCATTGACATAATTGTTTAGTAGGCTATCTAAT
The DNA here is from genome assembly GCF_027579735.1 of Bombina bombina. Lineage (NCBI taxonomy): Eukaryota > Metazoa > Chordata > Amphibia > Anura > Bombinatoridae > Bombina > Bombina bombina. Next base: position 1,279,997,913 of record NC_069501.1, on the reverse strand, counting down.
AATACATTGTGTCTAAATGCTAACAGTGTATTTTATGCACGGTGGGTATGGTTAGCTCAAGCTTAAAAATGACTAAAAATTAAAAAAAGAAATGTTTTTTAAGAATATGTATCTCACTGCAGTGGATAAAACAAAAAATTGTTTCGAATAGGCAAACTTTGACTTTCGGTAATTTTTTTATGGCCATCTGGCGTGCAAATTATAAAGTTCCGTTGGGTAAAAAAGCCGTTACAAATGTACCTGTAGGGCTGTCTTTGTGTGGAGCTTCGTTTGAGGAATAACTTTTTCAGAGTTTAGCTGTGTGGTAGTCTCTGAATCAACGGTCCGTGATGGAAATCCTGTGTTCTGACCCGACTTCCGAGTTACAGGTAATAGCTGGTCACTAGTAGTGACGTTAGATGGTAAAAGCTGATAGGGTAAAAATGGTGAGCTCTTATGTGAAAATAGATGGTACAAGCTGATAGGGCGAGAATTATAAACCCTTATGTATCCCAATGATTTAACAAAGCAATTTCATATGCAAAGAGTATTTAAGCACAGTTCTTAGAGCCGTTTTTTGTTTATGAAAAGTCAATGGAATAGTTGATTCAGGCTATATTTTATAGCCGATTTCGGTGGTTATACTGTGTTTCCTGTGGGTTGCTATTAGTAATAGCTGGATAACTGACCGAAAATAAAAGATTTCTCTGTTGTCTGCTCCCGCAGCTAATAGTGGAAAAAAGTGCAATTGTTCTCCAAGTCCATGCGTTTGGAAAGCAATTATCTCTCAGTTGTTGTAATGAGTGCAGGAATAGCTGTTTACAAAGCTATCTTTCAATGGGCAAATCTACGCGTTTCGGCCGAGGGCCTTTATCAAGATGCCCATTATTTGTCTGTTCAGCTCTTATATAGAGTTTAGATTTAACCCTATTGGTCTAATTTGATTTTATAATAGCCAATGGGAATTGCATTTAACATGTGTTGGTTGTAATATATGTTAAAATCTGTTGATAGTATATATACAGTGCTTTTAAAATCAACAAACACAATCTTTTGCATCAGAATGTTTATAATAGCAATTTCGATGTTATAAAACTCTCTAAAACTTTATCAAGGTATGAAACTAATTTAAAACAAATAACGGATTGAGTTTGTACATATAACTAATACAAAATAAATCTCCTATGCGGAATGAGTTTTGTGATTTTAAAACACAGTTTAACCTCTTGATTTCTTTTTTTAGAAATGTGTTATTAAGACATTCATTCAAGTTATATACCTAAAAATCAAATTTATATAAAATACTGTGTGAAATCAAATATTTATAGAATTTCTATTAAGTGTTTATTATTGTAAAAATAATGATTAGTGAATACTTGTTTGTATTTTTTAAAAAGGTGATTATTATTTGATGATTTATTATATTTTATTCGATATATACAAAGTTTTTTAATTGTGAGTTAAAAGTATATGTGTATGTCCTTATATGTATATACGTTTTTGTACCCATAGATGATTGAGTGTAAAAATGATACAGATATTACTACATAGTGAGAAAATTTGAGAAAAAAAGGGGAGGATAAGGAGAGGATAAAATACATATTTGGATTGGCATTGCATTTTATCTAAGATAGTGTTCTATACCATCCGGTTTAAATCATATAGAGATTAGTTATCAGACATTATTTTTTAAATCTTTTAAGCTATTTTATATTAGAACAATTAGATCAGGAAATTTAGATCAAATTCCATGTTTAACCCATTAGGGTATAAAGTTTTAAAATTGTAAATATATTCAGGTTTCTTTCCATGTTTCCTCCTCTTTGGCCTAAATAAACTTTTTTTATGCCCCAAAATTTCATATGATTTGTGTTACTATGGTGAATTTCTGTAAAATATTTATATAATACTGTATTAGTAGCTTTATGTACGCTTTGATATAGGTGTTCCCTTATTCTATCTCTCAGCATTCGACTTGTTTGGCCAAAATATTGATGGCCACATAAACATTGAATTCAATATATTATATTTTTACTAGTCCTAACGCCTGTTCACACGGGCCATTTTTTGCAGTACAGCGGTCACACCCCTTGCTATCTCTCCCCCCTCTCTTTTGGGCTCTCTCCCCCTATCTTTTGTACTCGCTCCCCCTCTCTTTTGCACTCTCTTCCTCTCTCTATTGTGCTCTCTCACTCTACCTCTCTTTTGCTCTCTCTCTCCCCCCTCTCTTTAAATCTCTCTTTTGCTCTCTCTCTCCCCCTCTCTTTTGTGCTCTCCCCCCCTCTCTTTTGTGCTCTTTACCCCTCTCTTTTGCGCTCTCTCTCGCTCCACCTCTCTCACAAATGGTATAAAAAGGGTGTCTTCTGTATTGAAACTATGTTTAATTTTGGTTTTAGTTTTAGGTTTTAAAATTAAATCTCTGTCCAATGTTTGGATTTCTAGTTTGGCTTTTTCTATAATCTGGGGATTATAACCCTTTTCTTAAAATCTCTGTGTCAGTATTTCTGATTGTTCTGTAAATTGATTAATGTCTGAACAGTTTTTCCTGATCCAGAGGAATTGCCCTTTAGGAATATTAGTCTTCCGTTTTTTCAAGTAGCAGCTATCGTTATGGATATAATTATTTGCATCTGTTTTTTTTTTTAAGTTTTTGTCTTAATATCTTTTCCTTTTATCTCGATTTCAAGGTCTAGATAGTGGATACAATTTGCACTGAATTCATGTGTAAAACTTAAACCTAATGTGTTGGTGTTCATATCTTCTATAAATAGTTCTAATAATAAATAGTGCTCTCTCTCTCATCCCTCTCTTTTGCTCTCTCTCTCCCACCTCTCTTTTTCTCTCTCTCCCCCCTCTCTTTTGCGCTCTCTCCTCCCTCTCTTTTGCTCTGTCTCTCTCTCCTTTTTTTGCTCTCTCTCTCCATCCCTCTCTTTTGCTCTTTCTCTCCATCCCTCTCTTTTGCTCTCTCTCTCCCACCTCTATTTTGCTCTCTCTCTCCCCCCTCTCTTTTGCTCGGTCTCTCTCCACTCTCTTTTGCTCTCTCTCTCCATCCCTCTCTTTTGCTCTCTCTCTCCTCCTCTCTTTTATGCTCTCTCTCCCCCTCTCTTTTGCGTTTTCTCTCTCTTTTGCCCTCTCTCGCCCCCCTCTTTTGCGCGCTCTCTCTCCCCCTCTCTTTTGTACTCTCTCTCCCCCTCTCTTTTGCGCTCTCTCCCCCTCTCTTTTACGCTCTCTCTCTCCCCCTCTCTTTTGTGCTCTCTCTCTCCCCCACTCTTTCTTGTGCTCTCTTTCTCCCCCTTCTCTTTTGCTCTGTCTCTCTCTCCTGTTTTTGCTCTCTCTCTCCATCCCTCTCTTTTGCTCTTTCTCTCCATCACTCTCTTTTGCTCTCTCTCTCCATCCCTCTCTTTTGCTCTCTCTCTCCCACCTCTCTTTTTCTCTCTCCCTCTCTCCCCCCTCTCTTTTGCTCTGTCTCTCTGCCCTCTATTTTGATCGCTCTCCATCCCTCTCTTTTGCTCTCTCCCTCCTCTCTTTTTCTCTCTCTCCCCCTCTCTTTAGTGCTCTCTCTTGCTCCACCTCTCTTTTGCTCTCTCTCTCTCCCCCCTCTCTTTTGCTCTCTCTCTCCCTCCTCTCTTTTGCTCTCCCCCCCCCCCCCTCTTTTGTGCTCTCTCCCCCTCTCTTTTGCGCTCTCTCCTCCTCTCTTTTGCGCTCTCTCCCCCTCTCTTTTTTGCTCTATCTCGCTAAACCTCTCTTTTGCTCTCTCTCTCCCCTCTCTTTTGCTCCCTCTCTCCCCCTCTATCTTGCTTTCTCTCCCCCTCTCTTTTCCTCTCTCTCCCCTCTCTTTTGTGCTCTCTCTCCCCCTCTCTTGTATGCTCTCTCTCTCCCCACTCTCTTTTGTGCTCTCTCTCTCCCCCATCTTTTGCACACTCTCTCTCCCCCTCTCTTTTGCACTCTCTCTCTCCCCCTCTCTTTTTCGCTCTCTCTCTCCCCCTCTCTCCCTCCCCCTCTCTTTTGCACTCTCTCTCTCCCCCTCTCTTTTGCTCTGTCTCTCCTTTTTTTGCTCTCTCTCTCCATCCCTCTCTTTTGCTCTCTCTCCCACCTCTCTTTTACTCTCTCTCTCTCTCTCCCTCCTCTCTTTTGTTCTGTCTCTCTCCCCTCTCTTTTGCTCTCTCTCTCTCTTCCACTCTCTCTCATCCCTCTCTTTTGCTCTCTCTCTCCCACCTCTCTTTTTCTCTCTCTCCCCCTCTCTTTTGCGCTCTCTCGCTCCCCCCTCTCTTTTGCGCTCTCTCCCCCCTCTCTTTTGCTATGTCTCTCTCTCCTTTTTTTGCTCTCTCTCTCCATCCCTCTCTTTTGCTCTTTCTCTCCATCCCTCTCTTTTGCTCTCTCTCTCCCACCTCTCTTTTGCTCTCTCTCTCCCCCCTCTCTTTTGCTCGGTCTCTCTCCACTCTCTTTTGCTCTCTCTCTCCATCCCTCTCTTTTGCTCTCTCTCTCTCCTCCTCTCTTTTATGCTCTCCCTCCCCCCTCTCTTTTGCATTTTCTCTCTCTTTTGCCCTCTCTCTCCCCCCTCTTTTGCGCTCTCTCTCTCCCCCTCTCTTTTGTACTCTCTCTCCCCCTCTCTTTTGCGCTCTCTCTCCCCCTTTTTTTTGCGCTCTCTCTCTCCCCCCTCTCTTTTGTGCTCTCTCTCCCCCCTCTTTCTTGCACTCTCTTTCTCCCCCTTCTCTTTTGCTCTGTCTCTCTGCCCTCTATTTTGCTCTCTCTCTCCATCCCTCTCTTTTGCTATCTCCCTCCTCTCTTTTTCTCTCTCTCCCCCTCTCTATTGCTCTCTCTCCCCCTTTCTTTTTTATCTCCTTTTTTTGCTCTCTCTCTCTCCATACCTCTCTTTTGCTCTCTCTCTTCATCCCTCTCTTTTGCTCTTTCTCTCCATCACTCTCTTTTGCGCTCTCTCTCCCACCTCTCTTTTGCTCTCTCCCTCCCCTCTCTCCCCCCTCTCTTTTGCTCTGTCTCTCTGCCCTCTATTTTGCTCTCTCTCTCCATCCCTCTCTTTTGCTATCTCCCTCCTCTCTTTTTCTCTCTCTCCCCCTCTCTATTGCTCTCTCTCCCCCTTTCTTTTTTATCTCTCTTACCTCTCTTCTGCTCTTTCCCCTCTCTTTTGCTCTCTCTCCCCCCTCTCTTCTGCACTTCCCCTTCTTTAGCTCTTTCCTATATCTTTTTGTCTCTCCCCCTGTCTTTCTATTTCTCTCCCCTCTCTGCCACGCTGACCACGCCCGGTCACGCCCCGCCATGCCCGACCGTGCCCCGGCCACGTCCGACCACTCCCACACTCCTGTCCGGCTATGCCCACACTCCCATCTGGTCACGCCCACTTTTGCCGCAAACACCAGCATGGATTGTCAGGTATGGCTAGGTGTGTTTGTCCTCGTGCTGTCTCTACTGCACATGACAGCTTCGGACAAACACACTTGGCTTTTTATATAATAGGATTGGAACAGCGTATAATATCTCTTATTTTTGTGCAATATTCGTTATTATTTGATTTGATGGTTTTTATTTTTGTGCTGTGTTTGCATGATTTGCAAGAAATACATGGAGAGAAACCTATTATCATGATGTTGTGAACTATATTGTGTCACAAATGGTATAAAAAGGGTGTCTTCTGTATTGTAACTATGTTTATTTTTGGTTTTAGTTTTAGATTTTAAAATTAAATCTCTGTCCAATGTTTGGCTTTTTCTATAATCTGGGGATTATAACCCTTTTCTTAAAATCTCTGTGTCAGTATTTCTGATTGTTCTGTAAATTGATTAATGTCTGAACAGTTTTTCCTGATCCGGAGGAATTGCCCTTTAGGAATATTAGTCTTCCGTTTTTTCAAGTAGCAGCTATCGTTATGGATATAATTATTTGCATCTGTTTTTTAGGCTTAAATCCTGGTCTAAAAAATGTTTTGTTGCTTCTAGGCCTTTGATATGATCTATGTTTGTATACAACCAGTTGACATCACATGTCACTAGTAAATAATTGTCTTTCCATAATATGGTTTTTAAAATATTAAGTAGCTGGGTGGAGTCTTTGAGATAGGAAAATAGTTTAATAACATAATTTTGCAGAAAAAAAATCGACATATTGGGAAAGGTTTGAGGTTAGTGAGCCTATGCCTGATATGATTGGGCGTCCGGGGGGTTTTGTGAGATTTTTGTGGATTTTTGGAAGGAAATAAAAAGTAGGAATGATGGGATTTTTAATATATAAAAAATCATATTCAGTATTGGTTAGTAAGCCTGTGTGATTTGCTTCTTTTAATAGTTTCCCGAGTTCAAATATTTGTTTTTTAATAGGGTTATTTAGGAGTTTTTTTGTATGTAATTCTATCCTTCAGTAATCTGTCAGATTCTTCCAAATAATAGCTAGTATCCATAAGGACAATTCCACCTCCCTTATCAACGGGTTTTATTGTGATGTCTTTATTGTTTTTGAGTTCTTTCACAATGTTTAATTCTTTTTGTGTCATATTCCACTTGATGCAATTAGACTGGTCTATTTTGTCCAAATCTTTTTTCACCATCTCCTCAAATAATCTGATATCTTCGCTCTTTTCATGGGTAGGGAAGAAAGATAATTGTGATTTAAAATCAGTATGTTCATAATTAGATTTATTTTCTTTAATGATTCTATTTTCAATAGGATTTTTAATAAAATGTCTTTTAAGGGTTAGTTTACGAACAAACTGGTTGATATTGATGAGTTTCGAATTTGTTAAGCTTGCATGATGGAGCAAAGGATAAACCTTTGCCTAATATTCGACTAGATTATGAGTTTTGTCGGTAAGGCTGTGCATTGCTAACGAGCAGTTTTCCCTCACCGCTCACCTACAGTAATGCTGGTATTACGGGTTTTTAGAAACCCAGCGTTAGCAACAAAAAAGGGAGCGTAGGGCTAAATTTAGCTCCACATCTCACCTCAATACCAGCGCTGCTTACGTTAGCGGTGAGTTGCTAAAACGTGCTCGTGCACGATTTCCCCATAAGAATCAATGGGGGAGAGCTGGCTGAAAAAAAGTCTAACACCTGCAAAAAAGTAGCGTAAAGCTCCTAATGCAGCCCCATTGATTCCTATAGGGAAATACATTTATGTCTACACCTAACACCCTAACATGAACCCCGAGTCTAAACACCCCTAATCTTACACTTATTAACCCCTAATCTGCCGCCCCCAACATCACCGACACCTTCATTATAATATTAACCCCTAATCTGCCGCTCCGGACACCGTGCCACCTACATTATACTTATGAACCCCTAATCTGCTGCCCCCAACATCGCCAAACCCTACATTATATTTATTAACCCCTAATCTGCCACCCCCAATGTTGCCGCAACCTACCTACACTTATTAACCCCTAATATGCCACCCCAAAGTTGCCGCCACTATATTAAATTTATTAACCCCTAAATCTAAGTCTAACCCTAACCCTAACACCCCCCTAACTTAAATTACAGAAAATAATAAAATAATTACAAGTTTTTTAAACTAATTACACCTAATCTAATCCCCCTAATAAAATAAAAAAGCCCCCCAAAATAATAAAAAGCCCTACCCTATACTAAATTACAAATAGCCCTTAAAAGGGCCTTTTGCGGGGCATTTAATCAGCTCTATAACCTGTAAAAAAAAAGTACAATACCCCCCCCAACATTAAAACCCACCACCCACACACCCAACCCTACTCTAAAACCCACCCAATACCCCCTTAATAAAACCTAACACTAACCCCTTGAAGATCACCCTACCTTGAGAAGTCTTCACCCAGCTGGGCTGAAGTCCTCAACGAAGCTGGGCGAAGTGGTCCTCCAGACGGGCAGAAGTCTTCATCGAAGCCGACCAGAAGAGGTCCTCCAGACAGGCAGAAGTCTTCATTCAGGCGGCATCTTGTATCTTCATCTATCCGGCAATCAGCCAATAGGATTGAGCTTGCATTCTATTGGCTGATCCAATGATTGCATCAGTCAATAGGATTTTTTCTACCTTAATTCCGATTGGCTGATAGAATTATATCAGCCAATCGGAATTGAAGGGACGCCATCTTGGATGACGTCATTTAAAGGAATCTTCATTCTTCAGTTGGACGTCATTTGAAGTGGATGCTCCGCGTCAGATGTCTTGAAGATGGAGGCGCTCCGCGCCGGATGGATAAATATAGAAGATGCCACCTGGATGAAGACTTCTGCCCGTCTGGAGGACCTCTTCTTCCCGCTTTCATGAAGACTTCTGCCCGTCTGGAGGACCACTTCGCCCGGCTTCGTTGAGGACTTCGGCCCGGTTGGGTAAAGACTTCTCAAGGTAGGGTGATCTTCAAGGGGTTAGTGTTAGGTTTTATTAAGTGGGTATTGGGTGGGTTTTAGAGTAGGGTTGGGTGTGTGGGTGTTGTATTGTACTTTTTTTTACAGGTAAAAGAGCTGATTACTTTGGGGCAATGCCCCACAAAAGGCCCTTTTAAGGGCTATTTGTAATTTAGTGTAGGTTAGGGCTTTTTTTATTTTGGGGGGCTTTTTTATTTTGTTAGGGGGATTAGAATAGGTGTAATTAGTTTAAAATTCTTGTAATTATTTTATTATTTTCTGTAATTTGTTTTTTTTCGTACTTTAGATAATTTTTTATAATTGTAATTAATTGTATTTAGTTTAGGTAATTAATTTAACTATTGTGTAGTGTTAGGTGTTATTGTAACCTAGGTTAGGTTTTATTTTACAGGTAATTTTGTCTTTATTTTAGCTAGGAAGTTATTAAATAGTTAATAACTATTTAATAACTATTGTACCTAGTTAAAATGAATACAAAGTTGCCTGTAAAATAAAAATAAACCCTAAGATAGATTCAATGTAACTATTAGTTATATTGTAGCTATCTTAGGGTTTATTTTACAGGTAAGTATTTAGTTTTAAATAGGAATAATTTAGTTAATGATAGTAATTTTATTTAGATTTATTAAAATTATATTTCAGTTACGGGGGTTAGGTTTATGGTTAGACTTAGGTTTAGGAGTTAATACATTAAATATAGTGGCAGCGACGTTGGGGGCGGCAGATTAGGGGTTAATAAATGTAGGTAGGTGTTGGTGATGTTAAGGCAGGCAGATTAGGGGTTAATAATATTTAACTAGTGTTTGCAATGCGAGAATGCGGCTGTTTATTGGTTAATATATTTATTATAGTGGTGGCGATGTCCGGTTCAGCAGATTAGGGTTTAATTTTTTTTTTACTGTTTGCGATGTGGGGGGGCCTTGGTGTAGGGGTTAATAGGTAGTTTATGGGTGTTAGTGTACTTTTTAGCACTTTAGTTAAGAGTTGTATGCTACGGCGTTACCCCATAAAACTCTTAACTACTGACTTTTAAATGCGGTACCAGTCTTGACAGGAGAGGGTCTACCGCTCGCTTTTTGGAAGATTCGTAATACCGGTGTTATGCAAGTCCCATTGAAAATATAGGATACGCAATTGATGTAAGTGGATTTGCGGTATTTTCGAATCTGACCAAAAAAGTGAGCGGTACACCTGTACCTGCAAGACTCGTAATACCAGCAGGCGTTAAAAAGCAGCGTTGGGACCTCTCAACGCTGCTTTTTAAGGCTAACGCAAGACTCGTAATCTAGCCGATAGTTTCTTGATTTTTGGTTGTAATTGTCTCCAGAGTGTGTGTAATTATGATTTTTTCTTTTGTCTAATCTAGAATGTGAATCATCTCTTCTATTAGAAAATTCTTCTTGGTGCCAATTCCTAGAATTATAATCATGTTCATTCGGGTCTTTGTGCCAGTGTTGTTTGTCTGACCTTTCTGGGATTCTATCTATTTCACTTCTATTTCTAAAATTGTTTTAATTATCTCTATCCCATCTTTTTTCAAAATTGTTGTAATTGGTGTTGTGTAAAGAGTAGTTTTTGGAGGCTCTTAATGTATTATCAGTATAATGGTGACGTTTAGTTCTATTTTTATCATGGAATTTTTGTCTGGAAGTATTCTGAGGATTGTGTGTCACTGATCTGGAATTAAATTGATTGCCTTTACAAAAGATATGAGCTTTATCTTTTCTATTTATCAGAATAGAGGTATCAGTAGTGTAATTAGTTTCATTTATGGTTTCAGGTTCTAAATTTTCTTCCGAATAATCATCTAAAACTCCATTGTATTTTGAGAATTTACTCTCTAGAATGTTTTCTTTCAATTCTGAAATTTTGTTTATTCTATCCTTCTGTAAATTTAAGTATTCTGTGTTATTTTCGAATGGCTTTAAATTATTTTTGTAAATATCAATTTCAGTCTTAATTTCTTTTAGGGAGATGTTTCTAGATTTTACTATAATTTTCCCAAGTCCCAAGGAGGTTGTTTCTAAGACTTGAACCACTCATCTGACAATTCTTTAGTAAGTGGAAAGGTGCAGTTCTTCTTTAGTCTTAATCCTCTGGGGACCATGATATTATCAAAATATGTTTGGGTATATTTAATTTCTATAGTGTGTTTTAGTTCTTTAATAAGATGGTTTTCTAAATGTTTGCAGAGATCTTGTAAATGTATTGGGGTATGTGTACTACTCTTTGTACAGGTATACTCATTGGCCCATATTTATCAAGTTCCGTACGGAGCTTGTGGGCCCGTGTTTCTGGCGAGTCTTCAGACTCGCCAGAAACACAAGTTATGAAGCAGAAGTCTAAAATCCGCTGCTCCATAACCCTGTCCGCCTGCTCTGAGCAGACGGACCGGAATCGCCGGAAATCAAACCGATCGAGTACGATCAGGTTGATTAACATCCCCCTGCTGGCAGCCGATTGGCCGCGAGTCAGCAGGGGGCGGCGTTGCACCAGCAGCTCTTGTGAGCTGCTGGCGCAATATTAAATACGGAGAGCGTATTGCTGTCCGCATTTAGTGAGGTCTTGCGGACCTGATCTGCACTGCCGGATCAGGTCCGCAAGACCTATGATAAATAGAGGCCATTATCTTGTGCAATGTTTTGTAATAGTGCATCTCTCTGAGCAAATATGTCTATAGTGTAAAAAAGAAAGGAAAAATATATTGTTTAATAATAATCTATTTGGTGATAATTTGGTTGAGATTTAGATTTAATTTTAATATTTTAGTTAATTTGATTTAGTTTTTAGTTTCTATAGTAATAATAAAAATAATAACATATAAGTGTGACTCAAACTCAAAAAAAGAGGATACAGTAAATTAAAAGAGTGAGTGCACCTCTACTATAAATCTCAACTCTGCTACACCCTAAAAAGACATAAGTTCCTCCAAACGAATGTCGAAAAATGAAGATAATAAAACAATATAGAAAGGGCGGAAAGCTGATTGGAATGGATAAAATTATACCTTCATAGGATTAATATAACTCCAAGAAAATAATTTGTTTCTACATTTTGTGCATAAATACTCTTTGCATATGAAATTGCTTTGTTAAAACGTTGGGATACAGAAGGGCATATCATTCTCGCCCTATCAGCTTGTACCATCTATTTTCACATAAGGTCTCACCATTTTCACCCTATCAGCTTTTACCATCTAACGTCACTACTAGTGACCAGCTATTACCTGTAACTCGGAAGTCGGGTCAGAACACAGGCTTTCCATCACGGACCGTTGATTCAGAGACTATCACACAGCTAAACTCTGAAACAGCTATTCCTCAACTGAAACAGCTATTCCTCAACTGAAACAGCTATTCCTCAACTGAAACAGCTATTCCTCAACTGAAACAGCTATTCCTCAACTGAAACAGCTATTCCTCAACTGAAACAGCTATTCCTCAACTGAAACAGCTATTCCTCAACTGAAACAGCTATTCCTCAACTGAAACAGCTATTCCTCAACTGAAACAGCTATTCCTCAACTGAAACAGCTATTCCTCAAACGAAGCTCCCCACAAAGACTGCCCTACAGGTACATTTGTAACGGCTTTTTTACCAAATGGAACCTTATAATTTACACGCCAGTTGGCCATGAAAAACATTACCTAAAGCCAAAATTTGTGCTATTAGAAGCAATTTTTTGTTTTATCCACTGTAGTGAGATACATATTTTTTAAAACATATTTTGTAACATTTTTTAGTAATTTTTAAGCTTGAGCTAACCATACCCACAGTGCATAAAATACACTGTTAACATTTAGACACATTGGGGCCTATTCATCAAAGGTCTTGCAGACCTGATCCGACAGTGTGGATCAGGTCCGCAAGACCTCGCTGAATGCGGGGAGCAATACGATCTCCGTATTCAGCATTGCACCAGCAGCTCACAAGAGCTGCTGGTGCAACGCCGCCCCCTGCAGACTCGCGGCCAATGGGCCGCCAGCAGGGAGCTGTCAATCAACCCGATCGTACTCGATTGGGTTGATTTCCGGCTATTCCTGTCCGCCTCATCAGAGCAGGCGGACAGGGTTATGGAGCAGCAGTCTTTAGACCGCTGCTTCATAACTGGTGTTTCTGGCGAGTCTGAAGACTCGCCAGAAACACGGGCCCTCAAGCTCCATTCGGAGCTTGATAAATGGGCCCCATAATGTTTTATTAGATAGCCTACTAAACAATTATGTCAATGATCTTTGTTTAACCACTGTTTACAGACATCGTTCACCCATCATATACCATGGAATATCCATTTTTCCAGAAATTTTATTAGGATTGTCTTTTATACAGTTTATATTATACACATTGTTTTTATCTTTACTTTCATCTATAGTAAAGTGTTTATATAAAAATACCTCTTGTCTATTTATAATCACGGTTTTTGAATATCTGTAAATATAGACTTATTATGCCCCATTGGTTGAATAACCTCATTTGATATCAGGTCACTTAATTCACAATAGGACACATAGTCTCACATAAGTGCTTACACACTATTATAACCACATTTATATTATCTTTTACTTTTTCAAGGAGGAGAGAAGTCTAGAAACAAATACTTTTCTTGGAGTTATATTAATCCTATGAAGGTATAATTTTATCCATCCCAACCAGCTTTCAGCGCTCCCCTATATTGTTTTATTATAAGCCATGTAATACAAGTCCCACTCTCCACTTCGCGCCAAATTTGGCTCAACACTTTTTGCACCAATTATGACGCAGACTCCTAAACATCCCACACACTAGTGAATTTTCAACCACTTTTGATTGGAATATGCATAATCACATGATTTATGACATCAGCCAATCTGATTCAAATACACATAATAGACTGTCAGACTGTCACTAACTAGCGCCAACAGATTCCACAACGCTAGTGTGATTGATCACTCATTAGAACTTGTAAGTGCCATTTGTTACATGGTGTATTATACTTTGAAAACATGTATATGTGAAATTAGTATTAAAGATAAACATTGATGCTGACATTAGGACACACAATGTAATATTTTAGACAATGATTTTAAAATTCAAATTGATGTTTGATTCAATAGAATCTTAAAGGGACAGTTTACTCAAAAATTTTCTCCCCTTTAATTTGTTCCCAATGATCCACTTTACCTGCTGGAGTGTATTAAATTGTTTACAAGTAGCTCCTTTACCCTTATATTGGCATTTGAAATTGTTGATTTAGCATGTGGTATCCCCACCTATTCTGAAAGTTTGTGGCCGCGCGTACCAGCTATAGATAAGCTTTGTAAACACAGCCAGCAGAAGAAATTACACTCCCAGTGGGATATAGCAGAGATAAGGTAATAAAATGTTGATTTTCCATTGTTCTCTCAAAGTACTGGTGATTGTTTTAAGGACAGATATAAGATAAAGAAGCAGGTACGTGTACATAATGTGATACAGTAATGAGATCTGATTATACCTACAAGCTCAACCTATTTTATTAGGCTGTGGCTTCAAAACACAAAATCAGAGCTTTAATATACAGAAATAAACCTTAAAAAGCTAATTTTCATACATTTTTTACTCTGCAGTTGGTAAAAAAAAGCAATTGTAAACACATAAGGGAAAAACTATTTTACAGTATACTGTCCCTTTAAGCTGATAGCTCAAAGGAATAGCCCACCTAACATTAAACTGTCATGATTCAGAAACAGCAGAAATTAAAATCACCTCTTTACTATCATGCTATTTTCAGTGTATTTCTTCCATCTCTTGAATTTCTTTTTCAGTAAGAAATGTCATCTTATATGCCAGTGAAGGGGTGGTTTTTAAAACTAGATTGTAATCAGGAGGGGTTACACAGGTACAGAGAGAAAACTGGCCCAGCTCTTAAAATATACATTGATTGCAAATAAATACATATGATACCCTGATTACATGTTATATTCGCAATTATTCCTGCTCAGAATAATAATAAATTTACACTGTATACATATAGTGGTATAAATAAACACAGAGATATGAAAGACTACATTGTTTAGAACAAAAAAAAGAATTTAGGGACATGCAAATATGTTTGCAAACGATTTCTGACATACACACACACACACACACACTTACATATATATATATATATATATATATATATATATAACACGGAAGAGGACTGCACTCTCATACCGGACCGGGTACACATCCCATGACCCTGTAAGTGAGGGCTGGACTTTCTCTGTGTGTTGTATTAATTTGTTTTGTAATTTCCCTAGGTTCTTCTGGGGTTAACTGCCTGTGACTCTGGGGACAGCACAGCTTCCTGTGAGTGCCTGTGAGCACCCAGGGCTGAGCATGTTACAGGGTCATGGGATGTGTACCCGGTCCGGTATGAGAGTGCAGTCTTCTTCTGTGTTTTGTATATGTCTAGGGTGATTACATAAGCCTGTGCACCCTTCCCTTGTTCCCAGTTTATATATATACACATACATACAAGTACAGGCAGCCCCCGGGTTACGAACATCCGACTTACGTACAACTCGCACTTACGAACGGAGCCTTACATGTTTGAGCCTCTAGTATTATCGCCTGTAAATCAAGCCCCACAAGCAAAGTGAATACAGTACAGTACAGCAATAAACACTTACTGATGTGTTCAGTGCTGCTCGGTCCTGGGGGAAACAAAAGTGTACCTAAACATCACCGAGAGTGCCGTCGCTCCGTGCCGTCACTCCTATGTGTCATCAAGGGATTCCCTCCTCAAGTCGGCTCATCGCCTCCGTAAGAACTGACGTCTGCACTCGCTGGTCACATGACCTGTACACACCCCTCTTCTCATTGGTCTGTGGATGCGTCTCCCTAGAAGAACTCTGTGGGGGGTAGTTATCAACGTGTCAACTTTCCTGCCTTCGCCGGCCCAATACGCCCGCCTAAGCTCGCCTACCATCGCCACCGCGGACCTGAAAAAATTTGCCTAAGTTATCAATAAATCTGTCAAAAAGCCGCGCACCAAGTACGGGGCGATGAGCAGCGGACTGTGAGAGTTATCACTCATCCGATCTCGCTGCTCTTCGGCTTTTTTGCAGCTTTATTGCTAGCCTGTCACTAAGCACCCACACTAACTACACTGTTCTACCCCCTATACCGGCGCCCCCGGAGCCCCCCGCAACTCAATAAAGTTACTAACCCCTAAACCGCCGCTCCTAGACCCCGCCACAACTCTTATAAATGTATTAACCCCTAAACCGCCGCTCCCGGACACCGCCGCAACCTACATTATACCTAGTAACCCCTATCCTGCCCCCCCTATACCGCCGCCCTCTATAATAAAGTTATTAACCCCTATCCTGCTGATCCCGCACCTTGCCGCAACTAAATAAATAGTTTAACCCCTAAACCGCCGCTCCCGGACCCTGCCGCAACCTATATTAAACTTATTAACCCCTAATCTGCCCCCCCACACCGTCACCACCTATAATACATTTATTAACCCCTATCCTGCCCCCCCTACACCGCCGCCACTGTAATAAATTTATTAACCCCTAAACCTAAGTCTAACACTAACCCTAACACCCCCCTAACTTAAATATTAATTAAATAAATCCAAATAATATTTCTATTATTATCTAAATTATTCCTATTTAAAACTAAATACTTACCTGTAAAATAAACCCTAAGATAGCTACAATAT
This sequence comes from Bombina bombina, assembly GCF_027579735.1. Classification (NCBI taxonomy): domain Eukaryota; kingdom Metazoa; phylum Chordata; class Amphibia; order Anura; family Bombinatoridae; genus Bombina; species Bombina bombina. The sequence goes on along the minus strand of NC_069501.1, from coordinate 1,279,981,911 downwards.
AACTAATAATTACATTGTAGCTATTTTAGGATTTATATTTATTTTACAGGTAACTTTGTATTTATTTTAGCTAGTTAGAATAGCTATTAAATAGTTATTAACTATTTAATAACTACCTAGCTAAAAGAAATACAAAATTACCTGTAAAATAAATCCTAACCTAAGTTACAATTAAACCTAACACTACACTATCATTACATTAATTAAATACACTACATAAACTAACTAAAGTACAAAAAATAAAAAAGCTAAGTTACAAAAAATAAAAAAATAAGTTACAAACATTTAAAAAATATTACAACAATTTTAAGCTAATTACACCTAATCTAAGCCCCCTAATAAAATAACAAAGCCCCCCAAAATAAAAAAATTCTCTACCCTATTCTACCTTAAAGGGCCTTTTGTGGGGCATGCCCCAAAGAAAACTGCTCTTTTGCCTGTAAAAAAAAAAAAAATATCAGCCAATCGGATTGAAGTTCAATCCGATTGGCTGATCCAATCAGCCAATCAGATTGAGCTTGCATTCTATTGGCTGTTCCGATCAGCCAATAGAATGCAAGCTCAATCTGATTGGCTGATTCAATCAGCCAATCAGATTTTTCCTACCTTAATTCCGATTGGCTGATAGAATCCTATCAGCCAATCGGAATTGAAGGGACGCCATCTTGGATGACGTCCCTTAAAGGAGCCTTCATTCGTCGGTAGTCCGTCGGGAAAGAAGGATGTTCCGCGTCGGCGGGATGAAGATGGATCCTGAAGAAAGAAGATTGAAGACCCCGCTTGGAAGATGACATTGCCCGGATGGAAGACTTCTTCAGCGCCGCTTGGAAGATGACATCGCCCGGATGGAAGACTTCTTCAGCGCCCCTTTAGGATCACTTCTGCCGCTCCGGATCTCCTCTTCAGTTCCATCGGTGGCTCGGCTGAGTGAAGACGACTCAAGGTAGGATGATCTTCAGGGGATTAGTGTTAGGTTATTTTAAGGGGGGTTTGGGTTAGATTAGGGGTATGTGGGTGGTGGGTTTTAATGTTGGGGGGGTTGTATTTTTCTTTTACAGGCAAAAGAGCAGTTTTCTTTGGGGCATGCCCCACAAAAGGCCCTTTTAAGGGCTGGTAAGATAAAAGAGCTTTGAACTTTTTAAATGTAGAATAGGGTAGGGAATTTTTTTATTTTGGGGGGCTTTGTTATTTTATTAGGGGGCTTAGATTAGGTGTAATTAGCTTAAAATTGTTGTAATATTTTTTTAAATGTTTGTAACTTATTTTTTTTATTTTTTGTAACTTAGATTTTTTTATTTTTTGTACTTTAGTTAGTTTATGTAATTGTATTTAATTGTAGTTATTTGTAGTTAATTTATTTAATTAATGTAATGATAGTGTAGTGTTAGGTTTAATTGTAACTTAGGTTAGGATTTATTTTACAGGTAATTTTGTATTTCTTTTAGCTAGGTAGTTATTAAATAGTTAATAACTATTTAATAACTATTCTAACTAGCTAAAATAAATACAAAGTTACCTGTAAAATAAATATAAATCCTAAGATAGCTGCAATGTAATTATTAATTACATTGTAGCTATCTTAGGGTTTATTTTACAGGTAAGTATTTAGTTTTAAATAGAAATAATTTATTAAAGTATAGTGTAGTGTTAGGTGTAATTGTAACTTAGGTTAGGATTTATTTTACAGGTAAATTTCAGTTTATTTTAGCTAGGTAAGCTATTAAATAGTTAATAACTATTTAATAGCTATTGTACCTAGTTAAAATAAATTGAAAGTTACCTGTAAAATAAATCCTAAGATAGCTACAATATACCAAGATTGTTTAAGGTTGTACTGTACTGTCCAATACCTGTATTTGAAAATGTTTAAGCATGTATATGCACAGTTAAAAATAAATAATATATTAAGACAAACATCTGTCCAAGTTGCTTTTGTTGCATTTCCTGAGTAGAACGCCATTCAATTTAGTTCTGGTGAGTATGGAATGGGGTTAGAGCCACTTGAAGTTTCACTGCTGTCTGTATCCTCATTAGAAAGATTGTTTGGCTAGAGTTTCACCTAAAAAAGTGCCTGTTCTGACTTACATACAGATTCAACTTAAGAACAAACCTAAAGTCCCTATCTTGTACGTAACCCGGGGACTGCCTGTATGTGCAAAGATATATGTACAAATTCCAGCATTAATAATCATTTATTAAAAAAATTAGATAAAAGCATATAATTTACTTCTAGATATACAAATACACATTAATTTATGTGAAAGTATCATATAACAGATTTTTTTTGTATAACAAATAAATATAAAAATAACTTTCTATGAGATATTGTTTGTTGAGGTATAAATCTATCTATTTCTTGGACATTAACAGATAAAAAATAAAAGATTAGCTTTAGAGAAATGTGCTTGTTTATGGACAGTGATGAAATGGTATAAATAAAGTTGTGAAAAACCCGAATATCCTCAACATCAATGACTGTTAACACCAGTCCGATGCTCTTCGCACCGCACTTGATACGCGTGTTTTTGTCGGCTTTTTTGATAAATAAGGCTATCGTATTCAGATCCGCGGCAGCGATATCTGCCGAGTGTATTGACGCCAGCGAATGCAATATAGTTGATAAATAGGCCCTTATGGGTAGGTCCTGGGACGGTTGCAGCAAATCCTGTTGTAGTAGAATGAGGAAGTGTGTTCCTTGCACCAGTACCACTTGTTGAGACCTTGTTGAAAATATTAATTTTATACTTGGGCCACCAGAAAAATCAAGTAAAAAGGTAATTTTTTGGATCTCTGGATGTCTACAGTTTTTGATCCATGACACATGTAACATTTCTAATCTTAAATATTCCACTAAAGAATAGCTAAACCTTAAAAGCCAAGTATGTTTTTGTCATTATCATGTTACTGGTGAGTTGACCATCGCTGTAACTATAACTCTATAACTTACTGAGATAGAAGACAATAGATCATATCATATCATGACTCCCAAAAATGGCCTTTTGACTTTCTTTAATTATGTCATTAACTAATTACCCACTGGCACTACAATCTGGATTTCGCCCCCATCACTCCACAGAAACAACAATAGTTAAGGTTACCAATGACCTACTTACAGCAAAATCGAAAGGCCACTTCTCTCTGCTTATCCTCCTTGATCTCTCTGCAGCCTTTGACACTGTTGACCACCCTCTTTTGCCCCAAACCATCCAATCCTTTGGCATTTGTGACACAGCCTTCTCATGGTTCTCTGCATACTTGTCTAACAGTAGCTTTAGTGTAGCCTTCTCTGGGGCATCCTCTGCCCCTCTACCACTTTCTGTTGGGGTACCATAAGACTCTGTCCTCGGTCCCCTTCTCTTCTCAATCTATACATCATCATTAGGTTCCATAAGTCCCACAGGTTTCAATATCATTCGTATGCTGATGACACCCAAGTCTACCTCTCTACACCAGACCTATCTCCTTCCATGCTAACCCATGTCAATAACTGTCCTTCTCATGTCTTTTCCTGGATGTCCTCTCTCTACCTTAAGCTAAATCTCTCCAAAACTGAGCTCCTTATTTCCCTCCTTCTAAAATCTCCACCCCCATTTTTCTATAACTGTCGATAACTCCATCATTACCCCTATCCTGCATGCCCAATATCTAGGGGTCGCACTTGACTCAGATCTTTTGTTCACGCTTGACTTTCAGACTTTAGACAAATCAGGTCACTTCTACCTTAAAACATCTCTAAAATTTGACATTTCCTTACACAAGACACAACTAGGATTTTAATCCACACTCTCGTCCTTTAACGCCTTGACTACTGCAACTCCATCTTCTCTGGTCTCCCTAGCTGTTGCCTAGATCCTTTACAATCCATAATGAATGCCTCTGCCTAGCACATCTTCCTTACACATCACTCCTCATCTGCTGCACCTCTATGCCAAACCCTTCCCTGGCTTCCTCTTGCCTCCAGAATTAAACACAAAATTCTGACTCTGACATACAAAGCCCTTAACTGCACTGCTCCCCCCTATATCTCAGACCTAACCTTGTCTCCAGATAGTACCAGCAAACAGAAGAGTGGCATTTACCTATTCCGGGGGTCTGTGCTATTCAGGCACCATTGTCTTCAGCGTAGGCACTCGTCTCTTCCATCTGACCGTAGTTCCTGGAGCCCAGATTGACGCGCCTCCGTTTCCGGCGCACTCTGCAAACAGTGGAATCCAAGTTTATTTCCAGGCTACACAGGATGAAGGTCACAGCATCCAGCATACACCAGAACAATGTGTGTAAAAACCTTAATAATCAAAGGAAAAGTAAGCGTGCCAGCCAAAAAGTATAAAAGAAAGTAGTCTTTATTGGGGTAAATAAAATAAAAACAAATACAGAGCCAAAGCTCAATTAGCAAGAGGTCAGGGTTACAGCTTGACAGACTGCAGACATGTTTCGCGTGGTTCTCCACGCTTGATCACTGCTGCCTGAAAGCTGTATGTCTGGCCTCCATTTAAAGGGGCCTCAATCAAATAAAATCAATTAAGTTAACCCTTACCTACTTAAATACAATATTGAAAGTACACATAAGTTAAAGTAGAGAGCAAAAGGAGACCCATGCTCTAGATAGAACAATACAGGGAGTGCAGAATTATTAGGCAAGCTGTATTTTTGAGGATTAATTTTATTATTGAACAACAACCATGTTCTCAATGAACCCAAAAAACTAATTAATATCAAAGCTGAATATTGTTGGAAGTAGTTTTTAGTTTGTTTTTAGTTTTAGCTATTTTAGGGGGATATCTGTGTGTGCAGGTGACTATTACTGTGCATAATTATTAGGCAACTTAACAAAAAACAAATATATACCCATTTCAATTATTTATTTTTACCAGTGAAACCAATATAACATCTCAACATTCACAAATATACATTTCTGACATTCAAAAACAAAACAAAAACAGATCAATGACCAATATAGCCACCTTTCTTTGCAAGGACACTCAAAAGCCTGCCATCCATGGATTCTGTCAGTGTTTTGATCTGTTCACCATCAACATTGCGTGCAGCCTCCCAGACACTGTTCAGAGAGGTGTACTGTTTTCCCTCCTTGTAAATCTCACATTTGATGATGGACCACAGGTTCTCAATGGGGTTCAGATCAGGTGAACAAGGAGGCCATGTCATTAGATTTTCTTCTTTTATACCCTTTCTTGCCAGCCACGCTGTGGAGTACTTGGACGCGTGTGATGGAGCATTGTCCTGCATGAAAATCATGTTTTTCTTGAAGGATGCAGACTTTTTACTGTACCACTGCTTGAAGAAGGTGTCTTCCAGAAACTGGCAGTAGGACTGGGAGTTGAGCTTGACTCCATCCTCAACCCGAAAAGGCCCCACAAGCTCATCTTTGATGATACCAGCCCAAACCAGTACTCCACCTCCACCTTGCTGGCGTCTGAGTCGGACTGGAGCTCTCTGCCCTTTACCAATCCAGCCACGGGCCCATCCATCTGGCCCATCAAGACTCACTCTCATTTCATCAGTCCATAAAACCTTAGAAAAATCAGTCTTGAGATATTTCTTGGCCCAGTCTTGACGTTTCAGCTTGTGTGTCTTGTTCAGTGGTGGTCGTCTTTCAGCCTTTCTTACCTTGGCCATGTCTCTGAGTATTGCACACCTTGTGCTTTTGGGCACTCCAGTGATGTTGCAGCTCTGAAATATGGCCAAACTGGTGGCAAGTGGCATCTTGGCAGCTGCACGCTTGACTTTTCTCAGTTCATGGGCAGTTATTTTGCGCCTTGGTTTTTCCACACGCTTCTTGCGACCCTGTTGACTATTTTGAATGAAACGCTTGATTGTTCGATGATCACGCTTCAGACGCTTTGCAATTTTAAGAGTGCTGCATCCCTCTGCAAGATATCTCACTATTTTTGACTTTTCTGAGCCTGTCAAGTCCTTCTTTTGACCCATTTTGACAAAGGAAAGGAAGTTGCCTAATAATTATGCACACCTGATATAGGGTGTTGATGTCATTAGACCACACCCCTTCTCATTACAGAGATGCACATCACCTAATATGCTTAATTGGTAGTAGGCTTTCGAGCCTATACAGCTTGGAGTAAGACAACATGCATAAAGATGATGATTTGGTCAAAATACTCACTTGCCTAATAATTGTGCACACAGTGTATATACAATGTAATGCTTATAATAGAATGTAACAAGAAAATATCAGAGGTATATAGAATTACAAAAATAGGATACTTATTTATGTCTATATCTATTTTATCAACTATAGATTTTCTTAGATAAATACATTAACATCACTTTCTTTGTTGATGCCCAAGGGGTGTCTGGTGTTTAATAGGAAAATCCATTTGGCTTCCTTATAACTGAGTTTGTACTCCCTATCACCTCCACGTCTATGTTTAGGGACATAGTCAATTCCCTGAATGGAGACCAATGAAGCATCTCCCTGATACATAGTTTTAAAGTGTTTTGAAACTGGGGTGACCGTATCTGGGTCCTCAATGTCTCTCACATGTTCTAATGCCCTGTCTTTTAGGAAACGTTTAGTTCTTCCTACATACTGAATCTGGCACCCCCTACAGGTCAGAAGGTAGATGACATTGGTGGACTTGCAATTTAATTGAAATCTAATATCATATTCACGTCCTGTAATAGTTGACTTAAATTTTGAGCCCTCTTTGACAAAGTTACAGGTTTTGCACCTTTGTGCTTTACATTTAAAGAAACCCAGTTTATTTGGTAACCAAGTTCTAGTATTTAAAATAGGTAAGTCAGAAGGAGCTACCATATTGCCAATTGTTTTCCCTTTTCTGGCTACAAATTTGCAGCCCTCACTGGCCACTTTTTCTAAGCATGGATCTACAGCCAAAATGGGTAGGCTCTGTTTTATGATATTACAAATTTTGTTAAATTCCAAGCTAAACTGGTACTGAACACTACCTTAATCTCTTTGTGTCGTAGGTTTCTTTTTTTGTACTGTAACAAATTATCCCTAGGTATCTGATCTACCTCTTTTTTGGTGTTTTTTAATAGGGTGTCAGGATAACCCCTATCGAGCAATCTTTGCTCAAGTATCTGACATTGTTTTTCATAATTTTCTGTATCAGAATAAATCCGTCTAGTTCTTACAAATTGACCCTTTGGGATTGCTTTTTTAACATGACAAGGGTGACATGACCTAAATTTTAGAATTGTGTTGCCTTCTGTGGGTTTTCTGTAAACTGTAGTACTTATCAATTTAGTACTTGGATCCACAGCCAACTCCAAGTCTAAGAATTTTTTAGTGATTTTGTTGTGTTCTGCTGTGAATTTTAAATTCTTTTTGTTAGAGTTAATAGCTTCCAGAAATTTTTCTACAGTTTTTTCATCCCCTTTCCACACCACCAACAGGTCATCAATATATCTGCCATAATAAACAAAATGTTGTTTGAAAAGGTTGTCATCTCCATAGACGTGGCAGGCTTCCCACCAACTCATGAAGAGGTTGGCATAGGAGGGGGCAAATATTGCCCCCATAGCCGTGCCACGTCTCTGGAGATAACAATCCTTACCAAAAATGAAAAAAAAATGTGTTCAAGTAAAAATTCTATAGCTGTTAGCACAAAATAAATAACATCCTTACTGTAATTAGAAAAATTATTCAAAAAATAAGCCACAGCAGCTAGACCTAGGTGGTGTGGAATGGAGGTATAAAGTGATGTGACATCAATGGTTAGAAAGCGATAGGATTCTTGCCACTTAAATTTTGTTACACTGTTTAGGACCTGTGTAGAGTCCTTGATATAACTCATTAAATCCAATACCAAGGGTTGAAGAAAAGTGTCAACTAATTCTGACAATGGTTCAAGGAGGGAACCCACCCCTGATATGATGGGTCTACTTGGGGGGTGCATGCTGTCTTTGTGTAATTTAGGGACAAAATAAAAGATAGGTGTAAGAGGTGCTTGAGGGAGTAAGGTATCAATGTATCAAGATATGTAACCTTAAAAGCTCCTGCCTGTTTCCCTAACTCCAAAATGTCCTTTAATTTAGCTTTAAATTTTAGAGTTGGATTAAAGGTAAGTTTGGTATATACCTCTTCATCCTTTAGTTGCCTTAGTGCTTCTGAGAGATAATACTCATGGTCCATAACAACCACGTTCCCGCCCTTATCGGACTCTTTAATCACAATTTCACTGTTTGATTTTAATTTGTTTAGAGAATATTGGTGTTTGTATGTATTTTTGGTAACCAAACTCTCTGATAAGGTTTTTAATTTGTGTCCAACTGTGTGCTGAAAAACATCAATGCTCTTGCTTCTACTATGTATAGGGTAAAAGATGCTTTTTTGCATGCTAGGTCTGAAGGTTACCACTGTATCACGTGTCTCTATGTCTGAGTTGGCATCAAGCATAGTAGTAAGATCCAGCACCAGACATTGTTCATTGAAAGGTATCACATCTTTATTGAGATCTTGTTTCTGCAAATCCATATTTATGGCCTGTTCAGCACCATCCATGGACCCTGAAAAATGTTGTTTGAGTCAATTTTCTCACAAATTTGTTCACATCATGGATGGTGCCGAACAGGTCAAAATGAGCAGTAGGCGCATACCCAAGTCCTAGGCTAAGTACCTCCCTTTCTGTTACTGTTAATTCATATTTAGAGAGATTAACCACATTTTTGGAGACATTGTCTCCAGATACTCTCCCTCCCATCCCATTTGCTGTTCTCACAACCTCCTCCTCTCTTGTCACCTACTCACATTCCTGTTTACAGGACTTCTCCAGACTGGCTCCCATCTTGTGGAACTCTCTGCCTTGCTCCACAAGACTCTCCCCTAGTTTGAAAGCTTCAAGCGCTCCCTAAAGACTCTACTATGCAGTGATGCATACAACCTACACTAATCTTCCTAACCCCAGCTCCTCTCCTCCTTTGTTATCCCCTTGAACCTCTTTAGCATATAAGACTATGAGCCCAGCTGTTTGCAGATCATCTTCATGAGAGCTGACTACAACAGTGCAACTCTCGGCATGGCCCTCCACCCATTTGACCCCTGTAAATATTAACTTGTATACCGCCTATATTTATAGAGCTACAGAATCTGTTGAAACTCTACAAATAAATGATAATAATAATAATGTAGCATCTTTCAAGGTAAGTTTTTGTTCTTCAGGGATTTGGATTTTCAGATAAAACCCAAAGAATCATTTACCATATTTGGAAACTGGTCTTTATGAAATAACAAGATTGAATTGAGTGACAGGCCTGACAGGCACCAGCTTTTAGAAAACTGAATAAAGCCCTATGGTCAGTGAGAACTGCAGGTTGATGAGAAGCTCCCTGTAGAAAAGATCTTCATTCTCTAAAGACTTGATGGGGAAAAACTCCTTGTTCCCAGTGTAATAATCTTGTTCTTCTGGGCTGATGAGAATAGAGTGCACAGGGGAGCAACTGCAGTTCCCACAGCTTTGGCTTATGCTTCGTCCTTCACAATAAAGTCCTGACCTAAGAGCACCAGAATGGCAGCAGAGTGAATTGTTTTCTTACTGCTAGGACTAACTATTTGAAAGGAGCTTTCCTTTTTATTAAAGGGATGTGAAACAGTTCTCCTTTAGTAAAAACTAATATGTTAAATTAAACATGAGAAAATGTGCTAAATGAGTACTTAGGGATTCTCAGTATAGCTACTGCCTACAGCAAGATAACAAAGCAGACATTACATAATTGAAGTTCTACTGTCACATGAAAATCCTCTACTGAGCATGAACAATTTATCTGACTACAGCTAGAACAGATGTCTCCTAGCAACACTTCAAAAGAAAAGCTGTTTCTCTGCCTTCCTGTAGATACCACTGCCCCCTTGTGAGGCACTGACAAAGAAAATAATAAAATAAAAAAGGTAAATCCTTTAAAATAACGAATAATAAACATTGCAAATTATTTGCATTAAGTTTAATCCACTGCTTAGTGCTTTTTTATTACAACAATGAAACAGGCTCTGTCATATCTCTAAGATGAGCCAATGCTGCGACCTTTGCAGAAAAGTTTTAAAAGGTAACAATATAAATATAAAAAAACAATAGCGTTTCGGATGCGTTCTTATTTTTGGGGGTCGGTAAACTAAAGTAGCTTTATTCTTGCATGTAACCATATCCATACCTTCTGATTATGTAATATTATGTATACAAGGAGCTGAATCTGTGTCTGTTAGTATGAAGCGGCACAAGCACTGTGCAAGCCCAATGCTGCTGATCTTCAATGTTGTCAGAAATAAAAATCAATGTATCATAAAGGTAAACAAACCCCAGAATGATCCAAAAAGTATTTTAAAACATCATTAATCGGGTGTTAAATAGTGATAGGTGCATTCTAAGACCTAATGGCATAACAAGATTTTCTTAAGGACCATCCCAGGTGCTGAAAGTGGTTTACATTCGTCATTTGCCTAAATTGGAACAAATTGAATGCAGCCCTTAGATCCACATTAGGTGAACGTAATCTCCTTAAGCGTTCTCTAATTAATAGGAGAGGATTTTGATTTTAACTGTAATTTCATTATGTTCTCTGCAATCAACACATAGGTTAAAAGCTTCCAATATTTGCACAAAGAAAATAGACCCCTTGGCAGTGAATATAAAAGACCCATTCAGTAAATGTTCCTGTAGATACTCCATAAAAGCTTTTATTTCAAGTTTGGCTAATCCAGGGATATCTATCTATCATCTATCTATCTATCATCTATCTATCTATCTATATCTATCTTTCTATCTATCATCTATCATTCATCTATCTATTGATTAATCTTTTAACTATCTATAAATCTATCTATCTATATATCTATCTCTCTATCTATATCTGTCTGTCTGTCTATCTCTATCTCTCTCTCTCTATCTATCTATCTATCTATCTATCTATCTATCTATCTATCATCTTTCTATCAATCTATCTATCTATCTATCTATCCATCTATCTATCTATCTGTTTGTCTGTCTATCTGTCTGTCTATCTATCTATCTATCTATCTATCTATCTATCTATCTATCTATCTATCTTTCTATTTATCTATCTTTCTATCTGTCTATCTATATATCTATCTATCTGTCTCTCTGTCTATCTATCTATCTATCTATCTATCTATCTATCTATCTATTATTATTATTATTATTATTATTTTATTATTATTATCATTTATTTGTAAAGCGCCGCCAAATTCCGTAGCGCTGGGTACAATGATAGGAGTGTACAATGACAAAGATTTGTGATAAAATACAAAACATGACAAAACTAGACAAATCTAGTACAGGAGGAAGAGGGCCCTGCTCCGGAGAGCTCACAGTCTATAGGTTAAGGGTGCAGAGACATAAGGTTGGGGTAGCTTGTTACATCGTTGTATTTGCAGCAGTGAGTCAGGCAGTTCATGTACATGTATTAGTTTGGTTCGGATGAGTGATGGAGGAGAGATGGTAAGCCTCTCTGAATAGGTGAGTTTTCAAGGAGCGTCTGAAGCTATAAAAGGTTGGAGACAGTCTTATGGAGCGGGGTAGAGAGTTCCAGAGGACAGGAGCAGCACGTACGAAGTGGCGGGCGTGGGACGTAGAGATAACAGGAGTGTAGAGACATAGGTCAGAGGTTGATCAAAGAGGACGGGATGGGGAATATTTCACAATGAGAGAGGAGATATAGTTGGCAGTTAGACTGTTGAGTGCTTTGTAGGTTAGGGCTAATACTTTAAATTGTATTCTGGAGTGTATGGGGAGCCAGTGTAGAGACTGGCAGAGGGGAGCAGCTGATGTAGATCGGCGACTTAGGTGGATGAGTCTAGCAGAAGCATTCATAATTGGAGGGAGGAGAGGCTGTGTTTTGGAAGGCCATTTAGGAGTAGATTGCAATAATCAATGCGTGACAAAATGAGGGAATGAATAAGTATTTTTGTCGTTTTTTGAGGAAGGGACGAATTCTGGAAATGTTGCGTAGATGTGAATAGCAGGATTTGGTAAGCGTTTGTATATGTGGGTTGAATGTGAGTTCTGAGTCTAGTGTGACCCCAAGGCAGCGGACCTTGGGTGAGGTGTTGAGAATAGAGTCTCCAACCGTCAGAGAAATGTCAGGTGTTGGATGTCTCGAAGAGGGGGGGGGGATAAGAAGCAGCTCAGTTTTGGACAGATTGAGTTGGAGGTAGTGTGAAGACATCCAAGATTAAATTGACGAGAGGCAGTCAGAAATCTAGTTGAGTAAAGAGGGAGAGATATCAGGAGAGGAAAGATAGATTTGGGTATCATCAGCATATAGGTGGCACTGGAATCCAAAGGAGGCTATGGCCCCTATTTAAGAAAGGTCTTGCGGACCTGATCCGACACTGCGGATCAGGTCCGCAAGACCTCGGTGAATGCGGAGAGCAATACGCTCTCCGCATTCAGCATTGCACAAGCAGCTCACAAGAGCTGCTGGTGCAACGCCGCCCCTTGCAGACTGGGTGTCAATCAACCCGATCATACTTGATCGGGTTGATTTCTGGCGATTCCTGTCTGCCTGCTCAGAGCAGGCGGACAGGGTTATGGAGTCTTTAGACCGCTGCTTCATAACTGCTGTTTCTGGTGAGTCTGAAGACTCGCCAGAAACACGGGCCCACAAGCTCCCTACGGAGCTTGTTAAATGGGCCCCTATAAGTTTTCCAAGATAGGATGTATAGAGAGAGAAAAGCAAGGGGCCCAAGACAGAGCTTTGTGGTACTCCAACTGAGAGAGGCATAGGATCACAAGATATGTTGTTAAAGGAAACTGAAAACGAGCGGTTTGACAGATATGATGCAAACCAGGAGAGGGCTGTGTCTCGGAATAGGGTCAAGTGGGCAGGTTGTGAGATGAGCCAAGGATAGGAGTGCAGAGACTTCTTCCTCTGTTACAGGAGGGAAGTAGCATAGATTTTTGTTAATAGAAGGGGTGGGTAGGATCGCTGCATTTGATGGGTGTGAGGTGCAGATCTCTTTTCTAATGGTGTCAATTTTATTTTTGAAGTGATCAGCAATAATTTGAGCAGTGAGATTGGTAGTGGGTGGGGGGGGCAGGCGAACGTAGAAGGGAGTTAAAAGTTGAGAACAGCTTTCTGGGGTTGGATGCATAAGATCTATCTGTCTGTCTATCTGTCTATCTATCTGTTTGTCTGTCTATCTGTCTGTCTATCTTCTTTTACTGGATGTTAACATTCTTTAATCTGTAAATCATGATCCCAGTGCCTTGCTATATTGTATATCTGTAGGAGACCCTTAAACAAGGTTATGCATCTATGACTGGGTTTTATAGGGGTGCATCTAAATGACATTCTCAAGTGCTAGCGCCTTCATATAGCGTTTGTTCACTTTTAGGGCTCCATTTATTAAGCAGGCGGTTGCTGCTTCGGAGCCCTATCATTTAAGGTCCACCTGAAACAGAAATTAAGAAGCAGTGGTCGTAAACTAATTAATTTGTCTGCCACATTTTAGGCGGACTAAAATCTCTCTCTCTCTTACTCTCTCTCACACATACACACTCTCTCTTTCTCTCTCTCTGGCTCTGTTTCTCTCTCTGTCTCTCCCTCTCTCTCCCTCACTCTCTTTCTCTCTGTTTCTCTCTATCTGTTTCTCTCTAACACACACACTTGCACACACACTCTCTCTCTCTCTCTCTGTGTCTCTCTCTCCCTCTCTGTCTCTGTTTCTTTCTCTATTTCTGTTTCTCGCTCTCTCTCACACACACACTCTCTCTTTCTATCTTATTCTCTCTCTCTCTCTCTCTCTCTCTCTCTGTCTGTCTTTCCCCCTTTCTCTTTTTCTCTCTGTTTCTCTCTTTTTGTTTCTTTCTCACACACAGTTGTCGTAAACTCCTTAATTTGTCTGCCACATTTTAGGCGGACTAAAATCATCCCAATCCGATATGATCGGAAGGATTGACGGCCCCTGGCCCAATGGCCTTGAGTGAGCAAAGGGCAGCATTGCACAAGTATTTCACAAGAAATGCTTGTGCAATGTTAAATGCCTACAGCGTATGCTACAGCGAATAATGTCCGCTCAACTATTGTTAAATCTACCCCTTAATGTGCATTTGTGACCATAAGTTCCATAATGTAGCAAGTACTTTGAAATGCACTCTCGTGGACGAGTATGAATGAGTATGGATTCAGCGTGCATGGAGGCGCCCCTATAAATACCTAGTAATAAAGGCAAGATCTTGTTTAAGGGTCTCTTAGGTGAATGCAATGTAGCAAAGCAGCAGGATCACAATTTTATAGTTTAAAATGTTAGAAATAAAATTCAGTAAAAGAAGATGTTAAAAGTCCAAATGGAAGGAACAACAGACTTCACAAAATACAAACTAGGGGCTCAAGTGTATTGTAATTAGATTTAGTCCTGATGAAATAGCTGCTGTAGGCTGAGAAACGTGTCACCTGTTTCTGTGATTGTTTCAATAAATGTTTTGCATGATGTTGTCCCAGTGGATAAGAAGTATCCGGTTTGCCTGGATTTATCAGTCTGCTGGACGACTGGGAGGTTCAGACGGCGCAACTAGCACTTGGAAGTGCCCTGTTTGTGATTACAGACATCACACTGACATTATCATCCCATATCTCAGATTGTACTAGGTCATTTTGGTCCCCTGGTTTTTAGATATGTTTTAAAACAATAGATGTAAATATTAGGAAAAAAACATATATATAAAATGTTTGTCAAAGTTGAAAAACTATCATATAACAATAAAAAAATGGGGCCTGGTTTGTCCCTCCTGACAACATAAAAACTGCATTCAGATGCTTTAGTAGTGGTGTAGATGGAAACAGATAGCAATAAGTACATTTTTCTTTCATAATTTAGACAGAGAAAACTATTTTAAAAAGTTTCCAATTAACAAATGTCCCTTTAAGTGATCTCTTTTAAAAACACAATAATTACACCAGTACTGTAAGTTACATCACTATAAGTGTGACTTTTAATCAAATATTAAAAATTAAAATAAAATCATGTCATGGGAAGATGTTTGGGTTCTGGAGTGACTTTTCATGCAGATCCCCTTGTACAGGATATCATGTATACAACACGTATGCATATTATGTGTTCCTATACATATGTTAATATGTGCCCTGCCCACTGTATAAAGTCTCTCCAATAGGGATGAATGCAGCTTTAATGAATTGATACCACATATGTTAATAATCCTCTAGAATGTCTCATGTGGCCATTTCAGAGTGTTTTACATATATGTGCCTAGAGGTGTCAGATTACATATATGTGAGAATTTATGAAGTGCCTAGAGGTGTCAGATTACATATATGTGAGAATTTATGAAGTGCCTAGAGGTGTCAGATTACATATATGTGAGAATTTATGAAGTGCCTAGAGGTGTCAGTCAGATTACAAATATGTGAGGATTTATCAATTGCCTAGAGGTGTCAGATTACATATATGTGATGATTTATCAAGTTCCTAGAGGTGTCAGATTACTTATATGTAAGGATTTATCAATTGCCTAGGGTTGTCAGATTACATATATGTGAGGATTTATCATATGCCTAGAGGTGTCAGATTACATATATGTGTGGATTCATCAAGTGCCTAGAGGTGTCAAATTACATATATGTGAGGATTTATCAAATTCCTAGAGCTGTCGGATTACATATACTGTATGTGAGGATTTATCATTTGCCTAGAGGTATCAGATTACATATATGTGAGGATTTATCAAGTGCCTAGGGTTGTCAGATTACATTAATGTGAGGAATTATCATATGCCGAAAGGTGTCAGATTACCTATATGTGAGGATTTATCATGTGCCTAGAGGTGTCAGATTACATATGTGAGGATTTATCAATTGCCTAAAGGTTTCAGTTTACATATATGTGAGAATTTGTCAAGTGCCTAGAGGTGTCAGATTACATATATGTGAGGATTTATCAATTGCCTAGAGGTGTCAGATTACATATAATATGTGAGGATTTATCAATTGCCTAAAGGTGTCAGATTACATATATGTAAGGATTTATCAAATGTCTAGAGGTGTCAGATTACATATGTGTGAGGATTTATCAAATGCCTAGAGGTGTCAGATTACATATATGTGAGGATTTATTAAATGCCTAGAGGTGTCAGATTACATATATGTAAGGATTTATTAAATGCCTAGAGGTGTCAAATTACATGTATATGGGCTGAACAGCAGCATTCCATGAGTGTAGCTTAAATTCTCCTCCAGGTCTAAGTTATTCTGTAAACTGTTTTTTCTTGCAAACTGGCAGGTGTCGAGATTGTGTCAAACACGCAAAATATGTATTACCCTAATAGAAAAACACATGTATATATGTCACTCCTCTCATTCTCTCTCTCTCTCTCTCTCTCTCTCTCTCTCTCGCACACACACTTTCTCTCTCAGACTCTCTCACTCTCTCACACAAACACACACTCTTTCTCCCTTTCTCTCTCTCATCCTCTCTCTCACTCTCTCTCTCTATCTCTCTCCCTCTCTCTCTTTTTCCCTGTTTCTCTCTCTCTTTCTATTTCTCTCACACACACTCTCTCCTTCTCTCTCTCTCTTACTCTCTCTCACCCACACACACTCTCTCTTTCTCTCTCTCTGGCTCTGTTTCTCTCTCTGTCTCTCCCTCACTCTCTTTCTCTCTGTTTCTCTCTCTATATCTGTTTCTCTCTAACACACACACTTGCACACACACACTCTCTCTCTTTCTCTCTCTGTCTCTCTCTCCCTCTTTGTCTCTCTCTGTTTCTTTCTCTATTTCTGTTTCTCGCTCTCTCTCCCACACACACTCTCTCTTTCTATCTTATTCTCTCTCTCTCTCTCTCTCTCTCTCTCTCTCTCTCTCTCTCTCTCTCTCTCTCTCTCTCTCTCTCTGTCTGTCTTTCCCCCTTTCTCTTTTTCTCTCTGTTTCTCTCTTTTTGTTTCTTTCTCACACACAAACTCTCTCTCTCTTTCTCTGTCTCTCTCTTTCTCTCTCCCTGTCTCTCTCCCTCACTCTCTTTCTCTCTGTTTCTCTCTTTATTTCTGTTTCTTTCTCTCACACACAAACTCTCTCTCTCTTTCTTTCACTCTGTCTCTGTCTCTCCCTCTCTCTTTTTCTCTCTGTTTCTCTCTCTATGTTTCTTTCTCACTCTCTCTCTCTCTCTCTCTCTCTCTCTCTCTTTCTCTCTTTCTCTCTCTATTTCTCTATCTATTTCTCTCTCTCTTTCCCTCTCTCTTTTTTCTCTTTCTCTCTGAATCTCTCTCTCTTTTTGTTTTTTCCCTCTCACACACACACACTCTCTCTCTTTCTCTCTCTCTTTCTCTCTCTCTGGGGGGTAGTTATCAACGTGTCAACTTTCCTGCCTTCGCCGGCCCAATACGCCCGCCTAAGCTCGCCTACCTTCGCCGCAGCGGACCTGAAAAAATACGCCTAAGTTATCAAGTAAAGCTGTCAAAAAGCCGCGGGGCGATGAGCAGCGGACTGTGAGAGTTATCACTCATCCGATCTCGCTGCTCTTCGGCTGTTTGACAGCTTTCTTGCTAGCCTGTCACTAAGCAACCACACTAAACTACACTGTTCTACCCCCTATACCGGCGCCCCCCCGGAGCCCCCCGCAACTAAATAAAGTTACTAACCCCTAAACCGCCGCTCCTAGACCCTGCCGCAAGTCTTATAAATGTATTAACCCCTAAACCGCCGCTCCTAGACCCCGCCGCAAGTCTTATAAATGTATTAACCCCTAAACCGCCACTCCCGGACACCGCTGCCACCTACATTATACCTAGTAACCCCTATCTTGCCCCCCCTATACCGTCGCCCTCTATAATAAAGTTATTAACCCCTATACTGCTGATCCCGCACCTCGCCGCAAATAAATAAATAGTTTAACCCCTAAACCGCCGATCCCTGAACCCGCCGCAACCTATATTAAATTTATTAACCCCTATCCTGCCCCCCCTACACCGTCGCCACCTATAATAAATTTATTAACCCCTATCCTGCCCCCCCCACTACACCGCCGCCACTGTAATAAAATTATTAACCCCTAAACCTAAGTCTAACACTAACTCTAACACCCCCCCTAACTTAAATATTAATTAAATAAATCTAAATAATATTTCTATTATTAACTAAGTTAATCCTATTTAAAACTAAATACTTACCTATAAAATAAACCCTAATATAGCTACAATATAAATAATAATTATATTGTAGCTATCTTAGGATTTATTTTTATTTTACAGGCACCTTTCAATTTATTTTAACTAGGTACAATAGCTATTAAATAGTTATTAACTATTTAATAGCTTACCTAGCTAAAATAAAGAGAAATTTACCTGTAAAATAAAAACTAACCTAAGTTTTACAATTACACCTAACACTACACTACAGGGAGTGCAGAATTATTAGGCAAATGAGTATTTTGACCACATCATCCTCTTTATGCATGTTGTCTTACTCCAAGCTGTATAGGCTCGAAAGCCTACTACCAATTAAGCATATTAGGTGATGTGCATGTCTGTAATGAGAAGGGGTGTGGTCTAATGACATCAACACCCTATATCAGGTGTGCATAATTATTAGGCAACTTCCTTTCCTTTGGCAAAATGGGTCAAAAGAAGGACTTGACAGGCTCAGAAAAGTCAAAAATAGTGAGATATCTTGCAGAGGGATGCAGCACTCTTAAAATTGCAAAGCTTCTGAAGCGTGATCATCGAACAATCAAGCGTTTCATTCAAAATAGTCAACAGGGTCGCAAGAAGCGTGTGGAAAAACCAAGGCGCAAAATAACTGCCCATGAACTGAGAAAAGTCAAGCGTGCAGCTGCCAAGATGCCACTTGCCACCAGTTTGGCCATATTTCAGAGCTGCAACATCACTGGAGTGCCCAAAAGCACAAGGTGTGCAATACTCAGAGACATGGCCAAGGTAAGAAAGGCTGAAAGACGACCACCACTGAACAAGACACACAAGCTGAAACGTCAAGACTGGGCCAAGAAATATCTCAAGACTGATTTTTCTAAGGTTTTATGGACTGATGAAATGAGAGTGAGTCTTGATGGGCCAGATGGATGGGCCCGTGGCTGGATTGGTAAAGGGCAGAGAGCTCCAGTCCGACTCAGACGCCAGCAAGGTGGAGGTGGAGTACTGGTTTGGGCTGGTATCATCAAAGATGAGCTTGTGGGGCCTTTTCGGGTTGAGGATGGAGTCAAGCTCAACTCCCAGTCCTACTGCCAGTTTCTGGAAGACACCTTCTTCAAGCAGTGGTACAGGAAGAAGTCTGCATCCTTCAAGAAAAACATGATTTTCATGCAGGACAATGCTCTATCACACGCGTCCAAGTACTCCACAGCGTGGCTGGCAAGAAAGGGTATAAAAGAAGAAAATCTAATGACATGGCCTCCTTGTTCACCTGATCTGAACCCCATTGAGAACCTGTGGTCCATCATCAAATGTGAGATTTACAAGGAGGGAAAACAGTACACCTCTCTGAACAGTGTCTGGGAGGCTGTGGTTGCTGCTGCATGCAATGTTGATGGTGAACAGATCAAAACACTGACAGAATCCATGGATGGCAGGCTTTTGAGTGTCCTTGCAAAGAAAGGTGGCTATATTGGTCACTGATTTGTTTTTGTTTTGTTTTTGAATGTCAGAAATGTATATTTGTGAATGTTGAGATGTTATATTGGTTTCACTGGTAAAAATAAATAATTGAAATGGGTATATATTTGTTTTTTGTTAAGTTGCCTAATAATTATGCACAGTAAAAGTCACCTGCACACACAGATATCCCCCTAAAATAGCTATAACTAAAAACAAACTAAAAACTACTTCCAAAACTATTCAGCTTTGATATTAATGAGTGTTTTGGGTTCATTGAGAACATGGTTGTTGTTCAATAATAAAATTAATCCTCAAAAATACAACTTGCCTAATAATTCTGCACTCCCTGTATACTTTAATAAATTATTCCTATTTAAAATAAATACTTACCTGTAAAATAAACCCTAAGATAGCTACAATATAAATTATAATTACATTGTAGCTATCTTAGGATTTATATTTATTTTACAGGTAACTTTGTATTTATTTTAGCTAGTTAGAATAGTTATTAAATAGTTATTAACTATTTAATAACTACCTAGCTAAAAGAAATTCAAAATTACCTGTAAAATAAATCCTAGCCTAAGTTACAATTAAACCTAACACTACACTATCATTAAATAAATTAAATAAACTACCTACAAATAACTACAATTAAATACAATTACATAAACTAACTAAAGTACAAAAAATAAAAAAAGCTAAGTTACAAAAAATAAAAAAAAATAAGTTACAAACATTTAAAAACATATTACAACAATTTTAAGCTACTTACACCTAATCTAAGCCCCCTAATAAAATAACAAACCCCCCCAAAATAAAAAAATGCCCTACCCTATTCTACATTAAAAAAGTTCAAAGCTCTTTTACCTTACCAGCCCTTAAAAGGGCCTTTTGTGGGGGCATGCCCCAAAGAGTTCAGCTCTTTTGCCTGTAAAAGAAAAATACAACCCCCCCCCCCAACATTAAAACCCACCACCCACATACCCCTAATCTAACCCAAACCCCCTTTAAAATAACCTAACACTAATCCCCTGAAGATCATCCTACCTTTAGTTGTCTTCACTCAGCCGAGCCACTGATGGAACTGAAGAGGACATCCGGACCGGCAGAAGTGATCATCCAAGGGGCGCTGAAGAAATCTTCCATCCAATGAAGTGATCCTCCAAGCGGCGCTGAAGAAATCTTCCATCCGGGCGAGGTCATCTTCCAAGAGGCGCAGAAGAAGTCTTCTATCTGGGCGAGGTCATCTTCGAAGCCGGGTCTTGAATCTTCATCCCGCCGACGCGGAACATCCTTCTTTCCCGACGGACTACCGACGAATGAAGGCTCCTTTAAGGGACGTCATCCAAGATGGCGTCCCTTCAATTCCGATTGGCTGATAGGATTCTATCAGCCAATCGGAATTAAGGTAGGAAAAATCTGATTGGCTGATGGAATCAGCCAATCAGATTCAAGTTCAATCCGATTGGCTGATCCAATCAGCCAATCAGATTGAGCTCGCATTCTATTGGCTGATCGGAACATAGAATCCTATCAGCCAATCGGAATTGAAGGGACGCCATCTTGGATGACGTCCCTTAAAGGAGCCTTCATTCGTCGGTAGTCCGTCGGGAAAGAAGGATGTTCCGCGTCGGCGGGATGAAGATTCAAGACCCGGCTTCGAAGATGACCTCGCCCGGATAGAAGACTTCTTCAGCGCCTCTTGGAAGATGACCTCGCCCGGATGGAAGATTTCTTCAGCGCCGCTTGGAGGATCACTTCATCGGATGGAAGATTTCTTCAGCGCCCCTTGGATGATCACTTCTGCCGGTCCGGATGTCCTCTTCTGTTCCATCGGTGGCTCGGCTGAGTGAAGACAACTAAAGGTAGGATGATCTTCAGGGGATTAGTGTTAGGTTATTTTAAGGGGGGTTTGGGTTAGATTAGGGGTATGTGGGTGGTGGGTTTTAATGTTGGGGGGGGTTGTATTTTTCTTTTACAGGCAAAAGAGCTGAACTCTTTGGGGCATGCCCCCACAAAAGGCCCTTTTAAGGGCTGGTAAGGTAAAAGAGCTTTGAACTTTTTTAATGCAGAATAGGGTAGGGCATTTTTTTATTTTGGGGGGGTTTGTTATTTTATTAGGGGGCTTAGATTAGGTGTAAGTAGCCTAAAATTGTTGTAATATTTTTTTAAATGTTTGTAACTTATTTTTTGTATTTTTTGTAACTTAGCTTTTTTTATTTTTTGTACTTTAGTTAGTTTATGTAATTGTATTTAATTGTAGTTATTTGTAGGTAGTTTATTTAATTAATTTAATGATAGTGTAGTGTTAGGTTTAATTGTAACAGGTTAGGATTTATTTTACAGGTAATTTTGTATTTCTTTTAGCTAGGTAGTTATTAAATAGTTAATAACTATTTAATAACTATTCTAACTAGCTAAAATAAATACAAAGTTACCTGTAAAATAAATATAAATCCTAAGATAGCTACAATGTAATTATAATTTATATTGTAGCTATCTTAGGCCTAGATTTGAAGTTTGGCGGTAGCCGTGAAAACCAGCGTTAGAGGCTCCTAACGCTGGTTTTAGGCTACTGCCGGTATTTGGAGTCAGTCAAAAAAGGGTCTAACGCTCACTTTTCAGCCGCGACTTTTCCATACCACAGATCCCCTTACGTAAATTGCGTATCCTATCTTTTCAATGGGATCTTTCTAACTCCGGTATTTAGAGTCGTGGCTGAAGTGAGCGTTAGAAATCTGACAAAACTCCAGCCACAGAAAAAAGTCAGTAGTTAAGAGCTTTCTGGGCTAACACCGGTTCATAAAGCTCTTAACTACTGTGCTCTAAAGTACACTAACACCCATAAACTACCTATGCACCCCTAAACCGAGGCCCCCCCACATCGCCGACACTCAATTACATTTTTTTAACCCCTAATCTGCCGACCGCCACCTACGTTATACTTATGTACCCCTAATCTGCTGCCCCTAACACCGACCCCTATATTATATTTATTAACCCCTAATCTGCCCCCCACAACGTCGCCGCCAGCTACCTACACTTATTAACCCCTAATCTGCCGACCGCAAAGAGCCGCCACCTACATTATAGCTATGTACCCCAAATCTGCTGCCCTAACATCGCCGACCCCTATATTATATTTATTAACCCCTAATCTGCCCCCCACAACGTCGCAGCCAGCTACCTAGACTTATTAACCCCTAATCTGCCGACCGCAAAGAGCCACCACCTACATTATAGCTATGTACCCCTAATCTGCTGCCCTAACATCGCCGACCCCTATATTATATTTATTAACCCCTAACCTGCCCCCCACAACATCGCAGCCAGCTACCTACACTTATTAACCCCTAATCTGCCGACCGCAAAGAGCCGCCACCTACATTATAGCTATGTACCCCTAATCTGCTGCCCTAACATCGCCGACCCCTATATTATATTTATTAACCCCTAATCTGCCCCCCACAACGTCGCCTCCACCTGCCTACACTTATTAACCCCTAATCTGCCGAGCGGACCGCACCGCTATTATAATAAAGTTATTAACCCCTAATCCGCCTCACTAACCCTATAATAAATAGTATTAACCCCTAATCTGCCCTCCCTAACATCGCCGACACCTAACTTCAATTATTAACCCCTAATCTGCCGACTGGAGCTCACCGCTATTCTAATAAATGTATTAACCCCTAAAGCTAAGTCTAACCCTAACACTAACACCCCCCTAAGTTAAATATAATTTAAATCTAACGAAATTAATTAACTCTTATTAAATAAATTATT
This sequence comes from Bombina bombina, assembly GCF_027579735.1. Taxonomy (NCBI): domain Eukaryota; kingdom Metazoa; phylum Chordata; class Amphibia; order Anura; family Bombinatoridae; genus Bombina; species Bombina bombina. The sequence goes on along the minus strand of NC_069501.1, from coordinate 1,279,958,547 downwards.
CCTATTTAAAGCTAAATACTTACCTGTAAAATAAATCCTAATATAGCTACAATATAAATTATAATTATATTATAGCTATTTTAGGATTAATATTTATTTTACAGGTAACTTTGTATTTATTTTAACCAGGTACAATAGCTATTAAATAGTTAAGAACTATTTAATAGCTAAAATAGTTAAAATAATTACAAATTTACCTGTAAAATAAATCCTAACCTAAGTTACAATTAAACCTAACACTACACTATCAATAAATTAATTAAATACAATTCCTACAAATAAATACAATGAAATAAACTAACTAAAGTACAAAAAATAAAAAAGAACTAAGTTACAAAAAATAAAAAAATATTTACAAACATTAGAAATATATTACAACAATTTTAAACTAATTACACCTACTCTAAGCCACACCTACTCTAAGCCCCCTAATAAAGTAACAAAGCCCCCCAAAATAAAAAAATGCCCTACCCTATTCTAAATTACTAAAGTTCAAAGCTCTTTTACCTTACCAGCCCTGAACAGGGCCCTTTGCGGGGCATGCCCCAAGAAGTTCAGCTCTTTTGCCTGTAAAAAAAAACATACAATACCCCCCCCCCCAACATTACAACCCACCACCCACATACCCCTAATCCAACCCAAACCCCCCCTTAAATAAACCTAACACTAAGCCCCTGAAGATCTCCCTACCTTGAGTCGTCTTCACCCAGCCGAGCCAAATTCTTCATCCAAGCGGAGCAAGAAGAGGTCCTCCATCCGGTAGAAGTCTTCATCCAAGCGGGGCAGAAGAGGTCTTCCATCCGATTGAAGTCTTCATCCAAGAGGCATCTTCTATCGTCATCCATCCGGAGCGGAGCAGCAGCATCCTGAAGACCTCCGACGCGGAACATCCATCCTGGCCGACGACTGAACGACGAATGACGGTTCCTTTAAATGACGTCATCCAAGATGGCGTCCCTCGAATTCCGCTTGGCTGATAGGATTCTATCAGCCAATCGGAATTAAGGTAGGAATATTCTGATTGGCTGATGGAATCAGCCAATCAGAATCAAGTTCAATCCGATTGGCTGATTGGATCAGCCAATCGGATTGAACTTGATTCTGATTGGCTGATTCCATCAGCCAATCAGAATATTCCTACCTTAATTCCGATTGGCTGATAGAATCCTATCAGCCAATCGGAATTCGAGGGACGCCATCTTGGATGACGTCATTTAAAGGAACCGTCATTCGTCGTTCAGTCGTCGGCCAGGATGGATGTTCCGCGTCGGAGGTCTTCAGGATGCTGCCGCTCCGCTCCGGATGGATGACGATAGAAGATGCCTCTTGGATGAAGACTTCAATCGGATGGAAGACCTCTTCTGCCCCGCTTGGATGAAGACTTCTACCGGATGGAGGACCTCTTCTTGCTCCGCTTGGATGAAGAATTTGGCTCGGCTGGGTGAAGACGACTCAAGGTAGGGAGATCTTCAGGGGCTTAGTGTTAGGTTTATTTAAGGGGGGTTTGGGTTAGATTAGGGGTATGTGAGTGGTGGGTTGTAATGTTGGGGGGGGGATATTGTATGTTTTTTTTTACAGGCAAAAGAGCTGAACTTCTTGGGGCATGCCCCGCAAAGGGCCCTGTTCAGGGCTGGTAAGGTAAAAGAGCTTTGAACTTTAGTAATTTAGAATAGGGTAGGGCATTTTTTTATTTTGGGGGCTTTGTTATTTTATTAGGGGGCTTAGAGTAGGTGTAATTAGTTTAAAATTGTTGTAATATATTTCTAATGTTTGTAAATATTTTTTTATTTTTTGTAACTTAGTTCTTTTTTATTTTTTGTACTTTAGTTAGTTTATTTCATTGTATTTATTTGTAGGAATTGTATTTAATTAATTTATTGATAGTGTAGTGTTAGGTTTAATTGTAACTTAGGTTAGGATTTATTTTACAGGTAAATTTGTAATTATTTTAACTATTTTAGCTATTAAATAGTTCTTAACTATTTAATAGCTATTGTACCTGGTTAAAATAAATACAAAGTTACCTGTAAAATAAATATAAATCCTAAAATAGCTATAATATAATTATAATTTATATTATAGCTATATTAGGATTTATTTTACAGGTAAGTATTTAGCTTTAAATAGGAATAATTTATTTAATAAGAGTTAATTAATTTCGTTAGATTAAAATTATATTTAATTTAGGGGGGTGTTAGTGTTAGGGTTAGACTTAGCTTTAGGGGTTAATACATTTATTAGAATAGCGGTGAGCTCCAGTCGTCAGATTAGGGGTTAATAATTGAAGTTAGGTGTTGGCGATGTTAGGGAGGGCAGATTAGGGGTTAATACTATTTATTATAGGGTTAGTGAGGCGGATTAGGGGTTAATAACTTTATAATAATAGCGGTGCGGTCCGCTCGGCAGATTAGGGGTTAATAAGTGTAGACAGGTGGAGGCGACGTTGTGGGGGGCAGATTAGGGGTTAATAAATATAATATAGGGGTCGGCGGTGTTAGGGGCAGCAGATTAGGGGTACATAGGGATAATGTAAGTAGCGGCGGTTTACGGAGCAGCAGATTAGGGGTTAAAAATAATATACAGGGGTCAGCGATAGCAGGGGCGGCAGAATAGGGGTTAATAAGTGTAAGGTTAGGGGTGTTTAGACTCGGGGTACATGTTAGAGTGTTAGGTGCAGACGTAGGAAGTGTTTCCCCATAGCAAACAATGGGGCTGCGTTAGGAGCTGAACGCGGCTTTTTTGCAGGTGTTTTTGAGGCTGGCCGCGTCCGTAAGCAACTCTGGTATCGAGAGTTGCAGTTGCGTTAAATATGCTCTACGCTCCTTTTTTGGAGCCTAACGCAGCCATTCTGTGGACTCTCAATACCAGAGTTATTTTAAAGGTGCGGCCAGAAAAAAGGCAGCGTTAGATACGCGGGTCGTTACCGACAAAACTCTAAATCTAGCCGTTAGGGTTTATTTTACAGGTAAGTATTTAGTTTTAAATAGGAATAATTTATTAAAGTATAGTGTAGTGTTAGGTGTAATTGTAACTTAGGTTAGTTTTTATTTTACAGGTAAATTTCTCTTTATTTTAGCTAGGTAAGCTATTAAATAGTTAATAACTATTTAATAGCTATTGTACCTAGTTAAAATAAATTGAAAGGTGCCTGTAAAATAAAAATAAATCCTAAGATAGCTACAATATAATTATTATTTATATTGTAGCTATATTAGGGTTTATTTTATAGGTAAGTATTTAGTTTTAAATAGGATTAACTTAGTTAATAATAGAAATATTATTTAGATTTATTTAATTAATATTTAAGTTAGGGGGTGTTAGGGTTAGTGTTAGACTTAGGTTTAGGGGTTAATAATTTTATTACAGTGGCGGCGGTGTAGTGGGGGGCAGGATAGGGGTTAATAAATTTATTATAGGTGGCGACGGTGTAGGGGGGGCAGGATAGGGGTTAATAAATTTAATATAGGTTGCGGCAGGGTCAGGGAGCGGCGGTTTAGGGGTTAATACATTTATTATAGTTGCGGCAGGGTCAGGGAGCGGCGGTTTAGGGGTTAATAGGTATAGAGTAGCTTGCGGTGGGCTCCGGGAGCGGCGGTTTAGGGGTTATTCATTTTATTTAGTTGCGGCGGTGTAGGGGGGACAGATTAGTGGTGTTTAGACTCGGGGTACATGTTAGGGTGTTAGGTGTAGACAGTTCTTATAGAAATCAATGGGATGTCTGGCAGCAGCGAACTTGTACTTTCGCTATGGTCAGACTCCCATTGATTCCTATGGGATCCGCCGCCTCCAGGGTGGCGGTTTGAAAACGAGGTACGCTGGGCCGTAAAAGTGCCGAGCATACCTGCTAGTTTTTTTATAACTAGCAAAAGTAGTCAGATTGTGCCGTACTTGTGTGCGGAACATCTGGAGTGACGTAAGAATCGATCTGTGTCGGACGGAGTCCGGCGGATCGAAGTTTATGTCACAAAATTCTACTTTTGCCGGTCTGAAGCCTTTGATAACTAAGGCGAATCAGCCTCGCCACAAATACGCTGCGGAATTCCAGCGTATTTGAGGTTGACGGCTTGATAACTACACCCCTCTGTCTCTTTGTCTCTATCCCTCTCTCTCTTTTTCTCTTTCTCTCTGATTCTCTGGGGTCAATTTATTAAAGTCTGGTGGACATAATACGCTGTAGCGTATCATGTCCGCCAGACATTGCTGAATGTGGACAGCATACGCTATCCGTATATATAGCATTGCACAAGCAGTTCTAGTGAACTGCTTGTGCAATACCGCCCCCTGCAGATTCGCGGCCAATTGGTCGCTAGCAGGGGGTGTCAATTAGCCCGATCGTATAGGATCGGGCGGATTGATGTACGCAGTCTCAGAGATGGCGTATGAGTTAAGGAGCAGCGGTCTATAGACAGGATGAATTGGCTCAATTTCGCTAATAATAAATTGACCCCTATCTCTCTTTCTCTCGCTCTCTCACACACACACACTATCTCTCTTTCTCTCGCTCTCTCTCACACACACACTATCTCTCTTTCTCTCTCTCTCTCTCTCTCTCTCTCTCACACACACTATCTCTCTTTCTCTCTCTCTTTCTCTCTCTCTCTCTCTCTCTCTCTCTCACACACACACACACACACTATCTCTCTTTCTCTCTCTCTCTCTCTCTCTCTCTCTCTCTCACACACTCACACTATCTCTCTTTCTCTCTCTCTCTCTCTCTCTCTCACACACACACACTATCTCTCTCTCTCTCTCTCTCTCTCTCACACACTATCACTCTCTCTCTCTCTCTCTCACACACACACACTATCTCTCTTTCTCTCTCTCTCTCTCTCTCTCTCACACACACACTATCTCTCTTTCTCTCTCTCTCTCTCACACACACCATCTCTCTCTCTCTCTCTCTCACACACACACACTATCTCTCTTTCTCTCTCTCTCTCTCACACACACTATCTCTCTTTCTCTCTCTCTCTCTCTCACACACACACTATCTCTCTCTCTCTCTCTCTCTCTCTCTCTCTCACACACACTATCTCTCTCTCTCTCTCTCACACACACACACACTATCTCTCTCTCTCTCTCTCTCTCTCACACACACACTCTCTCTCTCTCTCTCTCTCTCTCTCTCTCTCTCTCACACACACACACACTATCTCTCTCTCTCTCTCTCTCTCACACACACACTATCTCTCTTTCTCTCTCTCTCTCTCTCTCTCTCTCTCTCACACACACACACTATCTCTCTTTCTCTGTCTCACACACACACACTATCTCTCTTTCTCTCTCTCTCTCTCTCTCTTACACACACTATCTCTCTCTCTCTCTCTCTCTCTCTCTCACACACACACTATCTCTCTCTCACACACACACTATCTCTCTTTCTCTCTCTCTCTCTCTCACACACACTATCTCTCTCTCTCTCTCTCTCTCTCTCTCTCTCTCTCTCTCTCACACACACACACACACTATCACTCTCTCTCTCTCTCTCTCTCACACACTATTTCTCTTTCTCTCTCTCTCTCTCTCTCTCTCTCTCTCTCTCTCTCTGTCACACACACACACAAATTAGATGAATTATTCCACATTTCTATTTGATAAATCCCTTGTTATTTTCTGCTTTGGTTTCTTTGCTTCTGTTTTCTCTCTGTATATAATTTTTATTGTATTATCTTCTGTGACATTGCAGGTTAAATATCCTTTCTTTCTCTCAATGAAAAATAGTTACAATAAGCTGAACATTATTTATTTAAGAAAATAAATAAACCCTATAAAGGAATGGTATTCCCAGTATCACACAGCATCTAATGCCAGCTTTCCTCCTCTCATCTGCAAACTGGGCACCGTCTTGTGCTTGTGTGACTGCATGGCATAAAGATCACTTCTGCTGTCCTTATGCGTCAGCAGACACTTTACAGCAGAACAAGGGGTAGTGTAAGAGTAACAGCATCATGTAGTGATAGTGTGAGGGAGACTTGTGCAAGTCACTGTCACTTAACAATGTCACTGTTACTTAACAATGTCACTGTCACTTAACAATGTCACTGTTACTTAACAATGTCACTGTCACTTAACAATGTCACTGTCACTTAACAATGTCACCTTGGCCCGATTCTAAAAAGGTCTCAGGGCTGGTGAGATTCTATAAGAATGCTGCCAGTACTTCTATTTGCCTGGTGGAATTCTATAGAGTCACTTGTTTTACCCTGAGAACAGTGTGTTTGGCTAAGGAGCGTAGACTGATTTCCTTATGGGAAGGAGATACAGACATTACAAAAGTGCACAATTAATCATTTAAAAATCATAAAGACCAAATAGTTTAACCATACACACAGACATATTTGTAACAAAATTGTTCACCAAAAATCATATTTTATCAAAAATGTAAAAGTTGTATTTAAATTAAACAGGAATAAATCATATTAAATATGTACAGTATGGGGCCGAATTATTAAGCACCGCATGGTGCCTAATACATCTGTTACCGCGCGAGCCTTCAGGCTCGCCGGAAACAGCAGTTAAAAAGCAACGGTCCTTAACTAGTCTGCTGCAATCGGGTTGATTGGCACCCCCTGCTAGCGGCCGATTGGCAGCAAATCTGCAGGGGGTGGCATTGCACAAGCAGTTCACCAGAACTACTATTGGCATTCAGCGATGTCTGTCGGACATGATCTTCTTAGCGGATCATGTCGGACAGACATATGATAAATCGGCCCCTATAAATTTAAGTTAAGTACACTGAATGCACAAAAAAGCAAGAACTTTGTACATAAAAGTACAAAATGCAAAGCGTATTTGTTATTTTTTTTTAAAATGGGCTGAACAATACATGGGCGTTCCATAGCCTCCTAAATCCCAGCCTAATTCTGTAAACATTTTTGCACTATAGATCTCACAGTTTTTTCTTGCAAAAAAAAGGTGGCAAGCTTTTATCAAAATGCTCAAAACACTAAGGCCTAGATTTAGAGTTTGGCGGTAGCCGTCAAAACCAGCGTTAGAGGCTCCTAACGCTGGTTTTTACCGCCCGCTGGTATTTGGAGTCAGTCAGGAAAGGGTCTAACGCTCACTTTGCAGCCGCAACTTTTCCATACCGCAGATCCCCCTACGCCATTTGCGTATCCTATCTTTTCAATGGGATCTTTCTAACGCCGGTATTTAGAGACTTGGCTGAAGTGAGCGTTAAAAATCTAACGACAAAACTCCAGCCGCAGAAAAAAGTCAGTAGTTAAGAGCTTTCTGGGCTGATCGGAACAACCAATAGAATGCGAGCTCAATCTGATTGGCTGATCGGATCAGCCAATCGGATTGAACTTGATTCTGATTTGCTGATTCCATCAGCCAATCAGAATTTTCTTACCTTAATTCTGATTGGCTGATAGAATCCTATCAGCCAATCGGAATTTGAGGGACGCCATCTTGGATGACGTCCCTTAAAGGAACCGTCATTCGTCGGGAAGTCGTCGGTGAAGATGGATGTTCCGCGTCGGTGGGATGAACATGGATCCGGAAGAAAGAAGATTGAAGATGCCGCTTGATAGAAGACTTCAGCCGGATCATGGACCTCTTCAGCTCCCGCTTGGATGAAGACTTCAGTCGGATCATGGACATCTTCAGCCCCCCGCTTGGGCTTGGATCAAGACATCGGAGGAGCTCTTCTGGATCGATCGGTGAACCCGGCGTGGTGAAGATAAGGTAGGAAGATCTTCAGGGGCTTAGTGTTAGGTTTATTTAAGGGGGGTTTGGGTTAGATTAGGGGTATGTGGGTGGTGGGTTGTAATGTTGGGGGGGTATTGTATGGGTTTTTTTTACAGGCAAAAGAGCTGAATTCTTTGGGGCATGCCCCGCAAAGGGCCCTTTTCAGGGCTGGTAAGGTAAAAGAGCTTTTCTATTTTAATTTTAGAATAGGGTAGGGCATTTTTTTATTTTGGGGGTCTTTGTTATTTTATTAGGGGGCTTAGAGTAGGTGTAATTAGTTTAACATTGTTGTAATATTTTTCTAATGTTTGTAAATATTTTTTTATTTTTTGTAACTTAGTTCTTTTTTATTTTTTGTACTTTAGTTAGTTTATTTAATTGTATTTATTTGTAGGTATTGTATTTAATTAATTTATTGATAGTGTAGTGTTAGGTTTAATTGTAGGTATTTTATTTAATTTATTTATTGATAGTGTAGTGTTAGGTTTAATTGTAACTTAGGTTAGGATTTATTTTACAGGTAATTTTGTAATTATTTTAACTAGGTAGCTATTAAATAGTTATTAACTATTTAATAGCTATTGTACCTGGTTAAAATAATTACAAAGTTGCCTGTAAAATAAATATTAATCCTAAAATAGCTACAATATAATTATAATTTATATTGTAGCTATATTAGGGTTTATTTTACAGGTAAGTATTTAGCTTTAAATAGGAATAATTTATTTAATAAGAGTTAATTTATTTTGTTAGATTTAAATTATATTTAACTTAGGGGGGTGTTAGTGTTAGGGTTAGATTTAGCTTTAGGGGTTAATACATTTATTAGAGTAGCGGTGAGATCCGGTCGGCAGATTAGGGGTTAATTATTGTAGGTAGGTGGAGGCGACGTTGGGGGCGGCAGATTAGGGGTTAATAAATATAATATAGGGGTCGGCGGTGTTAGGGGCAGCAGATTAGGGGTACATAGGGATAACGTAGGTTGCGGTGGTGTACGGAGCGGCAGATTAGGGGTTAATAATAATATGCAGGGGTCAGCGATAGCGGGGGAGGCAGATTAGGGGTTAATAAATATAACATAGGGGTCGGCGGTGTTATGGGCAGCAGATTAGGGGTACATAGGGATAACGTAGGTTGTGGCGGTGTACGGAGCGGCAGATTAGGGGTTAATAATAATATGCAGGGGTCAGCGATAGCGGGGTCGGCAGATTAGGGGTTAATAAGTGTAAGGTTAGGGGTGTTTAGACTTGGGGTACATGTTAGGGTGTTAGGTGCAGACTTAGGAAGTGTTTCCCCATAGTGTTTCCCCATAGGAAACAATGGGGCTGCGTTAGGAGCTGAACGCTGCTTTTTTGCAGGTGTTAGGTTTTTTTTTCAGCTCAAACAGCCCCATTGTTTTCTATGGGGGAATCGTGCACAAGCACGTTTTTGAAGCTGGCCGCGTCCGTAAGCACCGCTGGTATCTAGCGTTGCAGTGGCCGTAAATTATGCTCTATGCTCCCTTTTTTGGAGCCTAACGCAGCCCTTCTGTGAACTCTAAATACCAGTGGTATTTAAAAGGTGCGGGGGGGAAAAAAGCATGCGTAGCTAACGCACCCCTTTGGCCGCAGAACTCTAAATCTAGCGGTTATTATTCTGAAAGGAAAATCTACTTATACAAAAACCAACAGTGAATTTAAGGTATAGTGCACTAAAAATATATGCGGGTCCCTGTCTGTACATCGTTCTGCACTGCGAACATCACACCACAATGTCATTTTGTCACAGAATAATGTCACTGTCACATAACAATGCCACTATGTCACATAATAATGTCATTTTGTCTCATAACAATGTCACAATTTCACAGAACAATGTCACAGAACAATGTCACTATGTCACATAACAATGTCCCTATTTCACAGAATAATGTCACAGTCACATAACAATAACACTATGTCACAGAACAATGTCACTATATAACATAACAATGTCACTATGTCACAGAACAATGTCCGTATCTCACATAACAATGTCACTATCACAGAACAATGTCACTTTCAAATCTCTCAAATACATTGGTGGGTGTTGCAGCCAGTGCTTGCTGGGAAGATGTCATCATGTTGCTAACTCCTGGTGCCAAGAAGAAAGTATTGCCAAAAAACAGATGAATAATTAAGAGGGCGAACAAAAATGTCTTTGAACCTTATTCGTGAGTTCCTTCCATAAATATCAAAACAATATCCTGCATATATGATATATGCACTCTCACTTCAAATTAACAGCCACCAGGGTGCGATAATGACACAATTATTCCTGAATTAAGCACTCACTGGACTTAGGCCAACAGGTATAATAAAAATGTGTATTCAGTGACATTTCGGGGCCACTAGTGTCCCTTCCTCAGACAGTTGGCTTTATGCCTTGAGAAGAATTACTTTCGGTTTGAAAATACTTTTTACCTGTAGGTGTCCGGCACCGCAATGGGATCAAATGTTGCTTCCTTATTTGCAAACCTCTTTATGGAATTCTATAAAACAGAGGTTGTGAAGATTTTTGAAATGCAGGAAATCATCTATTACTGTCGATACATAAATCATTTTTTCCTAATTTGTGATGAAAGTTCACTGGTACGATTGGTTGATGAGATTATCAGCTCCCAGGGACAACCAGATTGTAATACAAGTGCAGTACAACCACTATTGACTTTCTAGATGTGAGGGTATAAACTGGGGACCACCCTGTTCCGAAAAGAGACCAATAGAAATTCTATTTTACATGCGACCAGCAATCATCCTCCTTCTTTAGTGCACAATATTCCCAAAGCACAGAACCAAAGGGTATTTAGGAACAATACTGATCCAGATAGCGGTGCACAACAATTGGATGAAATGACCACAAGATTTCTTGAACATGGCTTTAAAAAGATGGACCTTGTACAATTGAGGCCTGAGGCAATGGCTACTGTCAACATCAATAAACAGATCAATAGTGCCAATGACGTTTGTTACCACCTACTCACCTGACAAATAACAATTACTTACTTGTTAAAACCGATGTGGAACCTGAGGACATAAATACAATGTGGCTGGGTAAAAGTAAAAGAAAAAGAGGATGTTTCAGATGTGCCAGCTGTGTGACATGTAATAGCATCTTGATAGGTTCTGTATTTAAGCATCCAACACGTACAAAGAAGTACAATATTAAATTAATTGTGTCTTACAATTGATGTCATATATTTATTGAATTGTTCATGTGGACTCTTCTATGCGGGTGAAATTATTGATGATGTTAGGACGAGACTCGCCAATCATAGATCATCCATATGTTTGACCATCAGGACAGGAAAATCTAAACAACCAACAAGGGGCTCAACACTTTCTTGAGGCAGGGAATGCGGTGAAAGACCTTAGATTTATTATCATTGACCATGTCCCCCCTTTGAGAAGTGGTGGTGATAGAATGAGGCTGTTACTGCAAAAAGAAGCCTGTTTGATTTTTGAATTAGGAACTGTGTCCCCTAGGGGTCTCAATATACGGACTGGGCGGTAAAGTTACTTGTAAATGATAACACACTATAAAGATATCCAGTTCTAAGCATCTGATTAATCCTACATAAAGGGTATTTGTTACTGGTTTTGGGATTATCGGTGCAGCTATTAAACTCCACTTTGGTCTTACGTACTGGGTATTTGTTACCAATTTTTGGGACCAAAAGAGGGTGCCTTACAAATTTGTACTATATGATAGTTATATCAATTAATAGATGATTTGTATTTGTATATATAATTTATTTTATTTTATATCTTTGTTGGTGATATTTTCATGGTGGTATATCTGAGTATGATTACATCATGTTTAACCTTGACTGTGCTTTGCTGCATGACTCCTGTTGGTGTGTTGACAAGATGGTATTCATGTAATATTGCTTTATTATATAGTATATGTGGGCAACTACAACTATTGCAGTGTATATTTTTTCTTTTTATTATGTTGTAGGGTGGTAGGTCACTGTTGAGTATAATTAGAAGGACTTGAGTAATGATGTGACAAGGTTGATTTATTAGTTATTTATTAGTTATTTCTTATTGGTAGGTAGTTAGTCTGGTTTGTTCGTTCTTACCAAGCTTTAGTTTTTGGGATGCGAGTATGACTTTGGGATTTAAGACATGAATGGTTATTCCGTGTCTACATTATAAGTACATTCATGTGCTGCTTTGTTTACATCTTAAACATCTATTGGTTGCCATTATTGTGATGTCGTCAAGTGATGATTGGCTGAGCGAAGGCGTCGTTATTTTGTGAATTGATCACATACAGTGTATATGACTAATTAATTGGCCATCTTTTGGTACACAAACAATAAGGCATTTGAGAGTTTGGACTGTAGGCGCCTTATTTTGTTTCAGGGCATGATGTTGAAATTGTGGGGAATAAGTGGTACAGGTAACTGATAAGCATAGGATGCAACACATGAGCCCCTATTTTGTGGTTATTGGCGTTGTTACAGCAATGGCTTTATATGCCCCAATATTATTGTGTAAGCAGTGATATATATTTATAATACACAGATGTTACAGTCCAAAAATTTACATGATCTGTTACTGGCGGTCGGAGCAGTAGCCTGGTAAATGGTGCTCAGGAACAGTTCAAGGTGTGGGTGTGTCCAAAAACCCCAGGTTCCTGAGGGAGCTCCCTCCTAATAATCTCCCCCCCCCATGCCCACCAGCTGTAGGTTAAGTCCTCAAAAGAGCAGAGCTTTGGGGCAAGGGGCTTCCAGAGCGACCTAGGTTAACGTTCAGTGGGGCATCTCTGGTGCTCCCAGCCAGTGGGTAGTTCCATAAGATTCTGGTGTAAAGGGGTACAGTGGGTTAGAGATTAGCTCTTTCAGGGCAAGGTTCAATTACTGCAGCACACAAGGGGGCTGATGGGGAACATAATAGTCCAACTGGTAAAGGGATTGTCCTTGCAGCCTGGTATCCATATCTGCCCTGACTCCTGATAGCCGGGCAGAGGGCAAAGTGAAGGACCGGCAGCCCGTCCAGAGTTAGACCACTGGATCAACCCTCTAGGCTGGTATGGGCTGCTGGTCTGTGACAGGTGGCATTTTGGGTCTGTGTGATTTTGTGTATATATATATATATATATATAAGAAGTAAGTGAGTTGAATCCAGCACCATAGGTTTTAGTAAAGTTTCTTTCCCACCTGTGTGCACGTTACCAAGGAGTATCAGCCAAACTCCAGTATATACAGTCCATGTAGAAAATAAGGTAACAGCACCACAGCACACAATCTTCTTTTAAAGGTGAAAAATCTTTATTTGAGGTTTAGCAACCAGTAAAAAAGCGACGTTTCGGACCTACATAGTCCTTAATCATGCATAAGTTAAAATCAAACAAACAGACTTTAAAAAGGGTATCTGGACCAATCATGCTTCAAATCTCAGTGTTAATTGGTTTAACCCATACCTATCCAGGTTTGTAAATTTCAACAACACAGTGACCTCTAGTGGTACCAGAATATATTCCATCATTTAAAACCATTATAAAAACCATACTTCTTTCTGTTTTAGTTTTAGTTCCCTATTACCCCCTCTTCTATGATGGGGGATATGGTCAATCACTTGAAAGCGAAGCTGGCTTACTGTATGGCCCATATTTGTAAAATGTGCTGATACTGGAAGTGACATATCTTTTGATTTAATGGATGCTTTATGTTGACTAAAGCCGCCAGGGATAGGTTTAGTCAACATAAAGCATCCATTAAATCAAAAGATGGGCCATACAGTAAGCCAGCTTCGCTTTCAAGTGATTGACCATATCCCCCATCATAGAAGAGGGGGTAATAGGGAACTAAAACTAAAACAGAAAGAAGTATGGTGGATTAAACGTCTGAACACATTACATCCATATGGTCTGAATAGAGATTATGATTTGTATTTGTTTTTATAATGGTTTTAAATGATGGAATATATTCTGGTACCACTAGAGGTCACTGTGTTGTTGAAATTTACAAACCTGGATAGGTATGGGTTAAACCAATTAACACTGAGATTTGAAGCATGATTGGTCCAGATACCCTTTTTAAAGTCTGTTTGTTTGATTTTAACTTATGCATGATTAAGGACTATGTAGGTCCGAAACGTCGCTTTTTTACTGGTTGCTAAACCTCAAATAAAGATTTTTCACCTTTAAAAGAAGATTGTGTGCTGTGGTGCTGTTACCTTATTTTCTACATGGACTATATATATATATATATATATATATATATATATATACTGATTGTCTCATTTTAAACTTAAATCTGAAGAAGGGACACTACCTGTTGACCTAAGTCCAGTAAGTGCTTAATTCATAATTGTGTGTGTAATTCCAGAAACAAAAAAAAGCCTATGATGAAGCGCATGTGAGCAAGCATCAGGCATTTGTTTGTATCCCCTTTTTCTACTTGGAATAAATAACCATCACTTGTATCAAGTTTGTGCTCGGTTTTGCTTTTTTTGTTTGTTTCTGGAATTGTTACTTTGGTAGCGCTAGGAATACCGCTAAAAGCAAACCAAAGCCACAGTTCAGTTATCCCGGATTGGTGCAGATTGCTAGTGACGAATACTAGTAATGGATACCTATACACTACTCTACCTCTTGAGCCTATCATAGGCACAGACACCTGCTGACGTCAATGCTCCAGTGCCAACGCTCCAGGACCTACGACGGGAACGCTGTGCCCCCAGTGGTAACCAAGAAGCAAGCTTCTCTACCCTCTTTGCGCTTTTCCTCTTGAGCCTATCATAGGCGTGGATACCCATTGACGTCAGCGCTCCAGTTTCAGCGCTCCAGGACCTACGACGGGAATGCTGCACCCATAGTGGTGGCTGAGAAGCAAGCTCACCTGGGACATTTCCTGCTGCTGGCAGAAGTTGTTCCTTAGCATACGTTTATCTGCTCTTGGCAACAAGGAGGAAGAGGACGCGGTAGCATACCTCTAAGCCATTAAGTACTGACTTACCTGTTTTAATCTTTGGGACCAATCATTAAGACACCCGGATTATTGTTATACTACCTAGGCTTAAAAGTACCGGACACTAGACCTTAAAATGGACATTTGTTTTTAAGGACTCAGTAGGCTGAGAACTTTTGCAGTTGTTTCTGGGACACTACCCAATAAAGAGCATTTTGTTCTATATGAAGAACATTGGAATGTAAAATCTTTATAACTACCTTCTGGTTTAGCGCTGTAGGTCTTACACAGTGCCGGGTAAATGCGCTAGCAATAAGTGTTTTGGGATTTTTTTTAAAAAACATATTTTTATTGATTACCTCATTTACAATCAATGTATAGATCAAATAATTACATTTTTGGCAAAAGGCATCAAGATTCCCATACATTATGATGTTATCTCCGAGTTTTCTGGGTTCAAGGTGTAAGTAAATAAAGTTCTCTGTCCCAGTTCTTTCATTATTTGGGTTATGTTACCCGTTGTAACCTCTCTTGAACACTCTGGCCCTCAATACAGTCCTTCTGCAGAAAATGTCTAAGATATGCAAACAAGGCAATCCAATCATTTTCTTTTTTAGAGTCTAAATCTAAATCAACTACATAAACAAAAACAGAGTTTAGATGTATTGAAGTTCCCAAAGGCGGACTTCATCATTTCTTACTAATAGTTTTGCATAAAAGTACCTTGTAGTCTTCATGTCCCAACCACTATGATCTCCCGGGCACATCCTGGAGCTGTCTTTTTCTTGTCAGGATGTGTTAGATCTGTATCTCTTTTTTGGTTTGAGGTTATTAGTCCCATAGCTTCCACTCCCCCCTAAGTTGGGAGTTAAGGATATATTCTGTATTTCTTATGGGCGTCATTATTTGCTTTTGGGTTTGTATAGGTAGTGATGTTATGTATGACTCCCATTTCTTAATAAAATTGGTTGTTCTAACAAAGAGTCGGCCTGTTCACAAAACAGTTGACGAGTGAGTGAATGTTTAAGTTTTATGAGTGTTGGGGGTTTCTTTTCTAACCAGTGGCAGAGAATAAGTTTCCTTGCCAGTAGGATCACATTACCTATTAGTTTACGCTGTGGATTTGTTTGCTCTTTAAGGTCTAAAAATAACACTGTTCCCAAAGTAAATGCTATTTTAGGTGACAAAGAGAGCTGACCCAATGTGATATCATATGCCAGAACTTCTGAAGAAGTGGGCATTGCCAAAACATATGGATAAGGTCCGGTCTAGGGTATCTGCATTTACTGCAATACTGTGGCTGCGTAGAACCCCACTTTTGATAGTCTTTAGGTGTAATGTAAGCGTTGTGCAGTAATTTTATGTGTGATTCTCTAGAGTCTATAGATAAGGTGGCCTTCCTAACTGCCTCAACACTCCTCAGAATCTGGGCGTCTGTGATTTCAGATCCTATCCTGTTTGACTAGTCACGTGCCAATTCCACTACTACTATGCTACTAGGAGCCTCCTGCATTAGCTTATATATAGGTGAGATAGATCTAATACCTTGCTGTGCCCAGGAGACTATTTTGTCAATCAAATCTATGTTGACTCACAATGTTTGTGATTCTCTCAGTGTGTTTATGTAATGCTTTGCCTGAAGATAGGTGAAATTATGTTGTTTTGGAATGTTGTATTTAGTCATTAAGTCCCCGAATGGAATTATTGTGATACCATTCAACATTAATAGATCACTTATGTGTCGAAGCCCCTTTTGGTTCCATATCTTGAAGGTCTGGGTGGTGAGGCCCGGCAGGAAGGTCGGATTTCCTGAAAGTGGTAGAAATGTAGTCTTATGTGGTGAAATGTGGAAGTGTTTACATAGTTTTTGCCATGCTCTGATCGGCCATAGAAGTGGTGTAAGCCCTTGGATCTTTGGATCTAGTTTGTTGAGCGGTGAATGTGGGAGGAAAGACCGAGACCAGGGTCGGATCAACTCTTTTTCAAGATCAGGAACTGTGAATGTATCTTTGTCCAACCACCAGTCCACCATATATTTAAGTTGTGCTGCCCAACTGTAGAACTGCAGATTGGGGTGTCCCAAACCTCCCCCCAGTACTGGGGCATGTAATTTATGTAGACCAAGTCTATGTTTTTTTTCCCTTTCCATACAAAGTTAGTGATTATGGAGTTCAGCATTTGTAAGTCTTTTTTAGACAAAGGTTCGGGAATCATTTGGAACAAGTAGAGTAACTTGGGAAAAATTATCATTTTAATTAGATTAACTCTCGCTGTGAGAGCTAAGGGCAAGGCATTCCAGGTCTTGAGTAGTGTCGTAATTTCTAGAAATAATGGTTTATAATTAGAGTCGTACCAAGAGTCTGTGTTGTCAGAGAGTTTCACTCCCAAATATGTAAAATCTTTAGTAATAATTTTAAACTCGTATTCTTTTATTGTTTCAGTGTGGTGTGGATTCAACCATAAGAGCTCCGATTTAGTCTTATTGACCTGGTAGCCTGAGATAGTTCCAAAGTGTTCTATGAGGGACATAACTTGGGGAATGTTTATTAGAGGATCAGTGAGATACATGCAGGTTGACATCTTTATACAGAAAATTGGGAAATCTCCATCTCAATTTGGTGGGTGAGTGTTTAGTCATGGAAATTTGGATTGAGATGGGGGCATGGTCGAAGAGGGTTATAGGGTGAATTTTAGCATCTCGGATTTTGGTGCTCAGTTTCCCTGCTACTAGAAAGAGGTCAATGCGTGATAGAGTGTCTTTGGATGTGGTGAGACATGTGTAGTCCTTAAAGTCTGGGTTGCGTTCTCTCCAAATATCTTTAAGATGGAGGGTGTTAATAAACTTATGTAGTAGTCTAGAGTCTCTTTAATGATATTTAGGCATGGTAGTTTTGGGTAGAATTAATTGAGGATTTTTAAATCTATCTGCCGGGACTTTCGGGGCAATATTAAGGTCTCCTCCCAATACAATTGTCTCCACTTGGGTGACTATCAATTTCTGTTGAAGATGTTGCCAAAATTCCGGTTTCTTATCGTTAGGGGCATATACTCCCACCAACCCTATGGGGAGGGTCTCAACAGTTATATGGGCAATAATGTATCTTCCCTCCGGGTCACACTTTAACATGGGACCTGTCTGAGTACATTGTCACTGTAACTTGGGACCTGCTTGAGTACATTGTCACTGTAACATGGGACCGGGCTGAGAACATTGTCAATGTAACATGAGACCTGGCTGAGTACATAGTAACTGTAACATGGGAGCTGCCTGAGTACATTGCCACTGTAACATGGAACCTGTCTGAGTACATTGTCACTTTAACATGGGACCTACCTACGTAAATTGTCACTGTAACATGGGACCTGCCTGCGTACATTGTCATGGTAACATGGGACCTGGATGTGTACATTGTCACTGTAACATGGGACCTGCCTGAGTACATTGTTACTTTAACAATGGACCTGTCTGAGTAAATTGTCACTGTAACATGGGACCTGGCTGAGTACATTGTCACTGTAACATGGGACCTGCCTGAGTACATTGCCACTGTAACATGGGACCTGTCTGAGTACATTGTCACTTTAACATGGGACCTGGCTGAGTACATTGTCACTGTAACATGGGACCTGGCTGCGTACAAAGTAACTGTTACATGTTACCTGGGTTTGTACATTGTCACTGTAACATGGGACCTAGTTGAGTACATTGTCACTGTAACATGGGACCTGTCTGCCTACATTGTCACTGTAACATGAGACCTTGCTGAGTACATTGCCACTGTAACATGGGACCTGGCTGAGTACTTTGTCACTGCAACATGGGACTTGCCTGAGTACATTGTCACTTTAACATGGGACCTGCCTGTGTACATTGTCACTGTAACATGGGACCTGCCTGCGTACATTGTCATGGTAACATGGGAGCTGCCTGAGTACATTGTCACTTTAACATTGGACCTGTCTGAGTAAATTGTCACTGTAACATGGGACCTGGCTGTAACATTGTCACTGTAACATGGGACCTGTCTGAGTACATTGCCACTGTAACATGGGACCTGTCTGAGTACATTGTCACTTTAACATGGGACCTGGCTTAGTACATTGTCACTGTAACATGGGACCTGCCTGAGTACATTGTCACATTGACATGGGACCTTGCTGAGTACATTGTCACTGTAACATGGGACCAGCCTGTGTACATTGTCACTTTAACATGGGACCTGTCTGTGTACATTGTCACTGTAACATGGGTCCTGCCTGAGTACATTGTTACTGTAACATGGTAGCTGCCTGAGTGCATTGTCACTTTGACATGGGACCTGACTGAGTACATTATCACTGTAACATGGGACCTGCCTGAGTACAATGCCACTGTAACATGGGACCTGGCTGAGTACATTGTCACTGTAACATGGCACCTGCCTGCGTACATTGTCACTGTAACATAGGAACTGTCTGAGTACATTGTCACTGTAAAATGGGACCTGCCTGAGTACATTGTCACTGTAACATGGGATCTGCTCGAGTACATTGTAACTGTAACATGGGACATGCTTGAGTACATTGTCACTGTAACATGGGACCGGGCTGCGTACATTGTCACTGTAACATGGGACCGGGCTGTGTACCACTAACTTGTGTTCTCTTTTAGGTTTACATTTATTTAATTTCCTAAACAAATGTAAGGAAGGTCATAAAGCTGGTTTGGGGGCTGCTATGGATCCCCAGTTATTAACAAAAGTTTTAACAATGCCCAAAGAGCAGCGGCTGGGTAAGTACATTGTCACTTTAACATGGTACCTGGCTTTCTACATTGTCACTGTAACATGGGACTTGCCTGAGTACATTGTCACTTTAACATGGGACCTGTCTGAGTACATTGTCACTTTAACATGGGACCTGGCTGAGTACATTGTCACTGTAACATGGGACCTGGCTTTGTACATTGTCACTGTAACATGGGACCTGGCTTTGTACATTGTCACTTTAACATGGTACCTGGTTTTGTACATTGTCACTTTAACATGGGACTTGCCTGAGTACATTGTCACTTTAACATGGGACCTGTCTGAGTACATTGTCACTTTAACATGGGAGCTGCCTGAGTACATTGTCACTTTAACATGGGACCTGTCTGAGTACATTGTCACTTTAACATGGGACCTGACTGAGTACATTGTCACTGTAACATGGGACCTGCCTGAGTACATTGTCACTTTGACATGGGACCTGGCTGAGTACATTGTCACTGTAACATGGGACCAGCCTGTGTACATTGTCACTGTAACATGGGACCTGCCTGAGTACATTGCCACTGTAACATGGGACCTGGCTGAGTACATTGTCACTGTACCATGGCACCTGCCTGCATACATTGTCACTGTAACATGGGACCTGCCTGAGTACATTGTCACTTTAACATGGGACCTTGCTGAGTACATTGTCATTGTAACATGGGACCTGCCTGCGTACATTGTCACTGTAACATGAGACCTGCCTGCGTATATTGTCACTGTAACATAAGACCTGGCTGACTACTTTGTCACTGTAACATGGGACCTGTCTGAGTACATTGTCACTTTACCATGGGACCTGGGTGAGTACATTGTCACTGTAACATGGGATCTGCTCGAGTACATTGTCACTTTAACATGGGACCTGCCTAAGTACATTGTCACTGTAACATGGGACCTGGCTGAGTACATTGTCACTTTAAAATGGGACCTGTCTGAGTACATTGTCACTGTAACTTGGGACCTGCTTGAGTACATTGTCACTGTAACATGGGACAGGGCTTAGTACATTGTCAATGTAACATGGGACCTGCCTTCGGCCATTGTCACTTTAACATGGGACCTGTCTGAGTACATTGTCACTCTAACATGGGACCTGTTGGAGTACATTGTCACTGTAACATGGGACCTACCTGAGTGCATTGCCACTGTAACATGGTACCTGCCTGAGTACTTTGTGACTGCAACATGGGACCTGGCTGAGTACATTGTCACTTTAACATGGGACCTGGCTGAGTACATTGTCACTGTAACATGGGACCTGCCTCAGTACATTGTCACTTTGACATGGGACCTGGCTGAGTACATTGTCACTGTAACATGGGACCAGCCTGTGTACATTGTCACTGTAACATGGGACCTGCCTGAGTACATTGCCACTGTAACATGGGACCTGGCTGAGTACATTGTCACTGTAACATGGCACCTGCCTGCGTACATTGTCACTGTAACATAGGAACTGTCTGAGTACATTGTCACTGTAAAATGGGACCTGCCTGAGTACATTGTCACTGTAACATGGGATCTGCTCGATTACATTGTAACTGTAACATGGGACATGCTTGAGTACATTGTCACTGTAACATGGGACCGGGCTGCGTACATTGTCACTGTAACATGGGACCGGGCTGTGTACCACTAACTTGTGTTCTCTTTTAGGTTTACATTTATTTAATTTCCTAAACAAATGTAAGGAAGGTCATAAAGCTGGTTTGGGGGCTGCTATGGATCCCCAGTTATTAACAAAAGTTTTAACAATGCCCAAAGAGCAGCGGCTGGGTAAGTACATTGTCACTTTAACATGGTACCTGGCTTTGTACATTGTCACTGTAACATGGGACTTGCCTGAGTACATTGTCACTTTAACATGGGACCTGTCTGAGTACATTGTCACTTTAACATGGGACCTGGCTGAGTACATTGTCACTGTAACATGGGACCTGGCTTTGTACATTGTCACTGTAACATGGGACCTGGCTTTGTACATTGTCACTTTAACATGGTACCTGGTTTTGTACATTGTCACTTTAACATGGGACTTGCCTGAGTACATTGTCACTTTAACATGGGACCTGTCTGAGTACATTGTCACTTTAACATGGGACCTGGCTGAGTACATTGTCACTGTAACATGGGACCTGGCTTTGTACATTGTCACTGTAACATGGGACCTGGCTTTGTACATTGTCACTTTAACATGGTACCTGGTTTTGTACATTGTCACTTTAACATGGGACTTGCCTGAGTACATTGTCACTTTAACATGGTACCTGGCTTTGTACATTGTCACTTTAACATGGGACCTGGCTTTGTACATTGTCACTGTAACATGGGAACTGGCTGAGTACATTGTCACTGTAACATGGGACCTGCCTGCGTATATTGTCACTGTAACATGGGACCTGCCTTCATCCATTGTCACTTTAACATGGGACCTGTCTGAGTACATTGCCACTCTAACATGGGACCTGTCAGAGTACATTGTCACTGTAACATGGGACCAGCCTGTGTACATTGTCACTTTAACATGGGACCTGTCTGAGTACATTGTCACTTTAACATGGGACCTGGCTGAGTACATAGTCATTGTAACATGGGACCTGCCTGCGTACATTGTCACTTTAACATGGGACCTGGCTGAGTACATTGTCATTGTAACAGGGGACCTGCCTGCGTACATTGTCACTGTAACATGAGACCTGCCTGCGTATATTGTCACTGTAACATAAGACCTGGCTGAGTACTTTGTCACTGTAACACGGGACCTGTCTGAGTACATTGTCACTTTACCATGGGACCTGGGTGAGTACATTGTCACTGTAACATGGGATCTGCTCAAGTACATTGTCACTTTAACATGGGACCTGCCTGAGTACATTGTCACTTTAACATGGGACCTGCCTAAGTACATTGTCACTGTAACATGGGACCTGGCTGAGTACATTGTCACTTTAAAATGGGACCTGTCTGAGTACATTGTCACTGTAACTTGGGACCTGCTTGAGTACATTGTCACTGTAACAAGGGACAGGGCTTAGTACATTGTCAATGTAACATGAGAACTGGCTGAGTACATAGTCACTGTAACATGGGAGCTGCCTGAGTACATTGCCACTGTAACATGGGACCTGCCTGAGTACTTTGTGACTGCAACATGGGACTTGCCTGAGTACATTGTCACTTTAACATGGGACCTGTCTGAGTGCATTGTCACTTTAACATGGGACCTGGCTGAGTACATTGTCACTGTAACATGGGACCTGCCTGAGTACATTGTCACTTTGACATGGAACCTGGCTGAGTACATTGTCTCTGTAACATGGGACCAGCCTGTGTACATTGTCACTGTAACATGGGACCTGCCTGAGTACATTGCCACTGTAACATGGGACCTGGCTGAGTACATTGTCACTGTAACATGGCACCTGCCTTCAAACATTGTCACTGTAACATGGGATCTGCTTGAGTACATTGTAACTGTAACATGGGACCTGCTTGAGTACATTGTAACTGTAACATGGGACCTGGCTGAGTACATTGTCACTGTAACATGGGAACTGTCTGAGTACATTGTCACTGTAACATGGGACCTGCCTGAGTACATTGTAACTGTAACATGGGACCTGGCTGAGTACATTGTCACTGTAACATGGGAACTGTCTGAGTACATTGTCACTGTAACATGGGACCTGCCTGAGTACATTGTCACTGTAACATGGGACCTGCCTGAGTACATTGTCACTGTAACATGGGAACTGTCTGAGTACATTGTCACTGTAACATGGGACCTGTCTGAGTACATTGCCACTCTAACATGGGACCTGTCAGAGTACATTGTCACTGTAACATGGGACCTGCCTGAGTACATTGTCACTTTAACATGGGACCTGGCTGAGTACATTGCCACTGTAACATGGCACCTGCCTGCGTACATTGTCACTGTAACATGGGACCTGCCTGAGTACATTGTCACTTTAACATGGGACCTGGCTGAGTACATTGTCATTGTAACATGGGACCTGCCTGAGTACATTGTCAATTTGACATGGGACCTTGCTGAGTACATTGTCACTGTACGATGGGACCAGCCTGTGTACATTGTCACTTTAACATGGGACCTGTCTGAGTACATTGTCACTTTAACATGGGACCTGGCTGAGTACATAGTCATTGTAACATGGGACCTGCCTGCGTACATTGTCACTTTAACATGGGACCTGGCTGAGTACATTGTCATTGTAACATGGGACCTGCCTGCGTACATTGTCACTGTAACATGAGACCTGCCTGCGTATATTGTCACTGTAACATAAGACCTGGCTGAGTACTTTGTCACTGTAACACGGGACCTGTCTGAGTACATTGTCACTTTACCATGGGACCTGGGTGAGTACATTGTCACTGTAACATGGGATCTGCTCGAGTACATTGTCACTTTAACATGGGACCTGCCTGAGTACATTGTCACTTTAACATGGGACCTGCCTAAGTACATTGTCACTGTAACATGGGACCTGGCTGAGTACATTGTCACTTTAAAATGGGACCTGTCTGAGTACATTGTCACTGTAACTTGGGACCTGCTTGAGTACATTGTCACTGTAACAAGGGACAGGGCTTAGTACATTGTCAATGTAACATGAGAACTGGCTGAGTACATAGTCACTGTAACATGGGAGCTGCCTGAGTACATTGCCACTGTAACATGGGACCTGCCTGAGTACTTTGTGACTGCAACATGGGACTTGCCTGAGTACATTGTCACTGTAACATGGGACCTGCCTGAGTACATTGTCACTTTGACATGGAACCTGGCTGAGTACATTGTCTCTGTAACATGGGACCAGCCTGTGTACATTGTCACTGTAACATGGGACCTGCCTGAGTACATTGCCACTGTAACATGGGACCTGGCTGAGTACATTGTCACTGTAACATGGCACCTGCCTGCAAACATTGTCACTGTAACATGGGATCTGCTTGAGTACATTGTAACTGTAACATGGGACCTGCTTGAGTACATTGTAACTGTAACATGAGACCTGGCTGAGTACATTGTCACTGTAACATGGGAACTGTCTGAGTACATTGTCACTGTAACATGGGACCTGCCTGAGTACATTGTAACTGTAACATGGGACCTGGCTGAGTACATTGTCACTGTAACATGGGAACTGTCTGAGTACATTGTCACTGTAACATGGGAACTGTCTGAGTACATTGTCACTGTAACATGGGACCTGCCTGAGTACATTGTCACTGTAACATGGGACCTGCCTGAGTACATTGTCACTGTAACATGGGAACTGTCTGAGTACATTGTCACTGTAACATGGGACTTGCCTGAGTACATTGTCACTGTAACATGGGACCTGCTTGAGTACATTGTCACTGTAACATGGGACCGGGCTGCGTACCACTAACTTGTGTTCTCTTTTAGGTTTACATTTATTTAATTTCCTAAACAAATGTAAGGAAGGTCATAAAGCTGGTTTGGGGGCTGCTATGGATCCCCAGTTATTAACAAAAGTTTTAACAATGCCCAAAGAGCAGCGGCTGGGTGAGTACATTGTCACTTTAACATGGTACCTGGCTTTGTACATTGTCACTTTAACATGGGACCTGGCTTTGTACATTGTCACTGTAACATGGGAACTGGCTGAGTACATTGTCACTGTAACATGGGACCTGCCTGTGTACATTGTCACAGTAACATGGGACCTGCCTGCATCCATTGTCACTTTAACATGGGACCTGGCTGAGTACATTGCCACTGTAACATGGCACCTGCCTGCGTACATTGTCACTGTAACATGGGACCTGCCTGAATACATTGTCACTTTAACATGGGACCTGTATGAGTACATTGTCACTTTACCATGGGACCTGGGTGAGTACATTGTCACTGTAACATGGGATCTGCTCGAGTACATTGTCACTTTAACATGGGACCTGCCTGAGTACATTGTCACTTTAACATGGGACCTGCCTAAGTACATTGTCACTGTAACATGGGACCTGGCTGAGTACATTGTCACTTTAAAATGGGACCTGTCTGAGTACATTGTCACTGTAACTTGGGACCTGCTTGAGTACATTGTCACTGTAACATGGGACAGGGCTGAGTACATTGTCAATGTAACATGAGACCTGGCTGAGTACATAGTCACTGTAACATGGGAGCTGCCTGAGTACATTGCCACTGTAACATGGGACCTGGCTGAGTACTTTGTGACTGCAACATGGGACTTGCCTGAGTACATTGTCACTTTAACATGGGACCTGTCTGAGTACATTGTCACTTTAACATGGGACCTGCCTATGTACATTGTCACTGTAACATGGGACCTGTCTGCATACATTGTCACGGTAACATGGGACCTGGATGCGTACATTGTCACTGTAACATGGGACCTGCCTGAGTACATTGTCACTTTAACAATGGACCTGTCTGAGTAGATTGTCACTGTAACATGGGACCTGGCTGAGTACATTGTCACTGTAACATGGGACCTGCCTGAGTACATTGCCACTGTAACATGGGTCCTGTCTGAGTACATTGTCACTTTAACATGGGACCTGGATGAGTACATTGTCACTGTAACATGGGACCTGGCTGCGTACAAAGTAACTGTAACATGGTACCGGGGTTTGTACATTGTCACTGTAACATGGGACCTGGTTGAGTACATTGTCACTGTAACATGGGACCTGTCTGCCTACATTGTCACTGTAACATGAGACCTGCCTGCCTACATTGTCACTGTAACATGAGACCTTGCTGGGTACATTGCCACTGTAACATGGGACCTGGCTGAGTACTTTGTCACTGCAACATGGGACTTGCCTGAGTACATTGTCACTTTAACATGGGACCTGCCTGTGTACATTGTCAATGTAACATGAGACCTGCCTGCGTACATTGTCACGGTAACATGGGAGCTGCCTGAGTACATTGTCACTTTAACATTGGACCTGTCTGAGTAAATTGTCACTGTAACATGGGGCCTGGCTGAGTACATTGTCACTGTAACATGGGACCTGCCTGAGTACATTGTCACTTTAACATGGGACCTGGCTGAGTACATTGCCACTGTAACATGGCACCTGCCTGCGTACATTGTCACTGTAACATGGGACCTGCCTGAGTACATTGTCACTTTAACATGGGACCTGTATGAGTACATTGTCACTTTACCATGGGACCTGGGTGAGTACATTGTCACTGTAACATGGGATCTGCTCGAGTACATTGTCACTTTAACATGGGACCTGCCTGAGTACATTGTCACTTTAACATGGGACCTGCCTAAGTACATTGTCACTGTAACATGGGACCTGGCTGAGTACATTGTCACTTTAAAATGGGACCTGTCTGAGTACATTGTCACTGTAACTTGGGACCTGCTTGAGTACATTGTCACTGTAACATGGGACAGGGCTGAGTACATTGTCAATGTAACATGAGACCTGGCTGAGTACATAGTCACTGTAACATGGGAGCTGCCTGAGTACATTGCCACTGTAACATGGGACCTGGCTGAGTACTTTGTGACTGCAACATGGGACTTGCCTGAGTACATTGTCACTTTAACATGGGACCTGTCTGAGTACATTGTCACTTTAACATGGGACCTGCCTATGTACATTGTCACTGTAACATGGGACCTGTCTGCATACATTGTCACGGTAACAT
The DNA here is from genome assembly GCF_027579735.1 of Bombina bombina. Classification (NCBI taxonomy): domain Eukaryota; kingdom Metazoa; phylum Chordata; class Amphibia; order Anura; family Bombinatoridae; genus Bombina; species Bombina bombina. The sequence goes on along the minus strand of NC_069501.1, from coordinate 1,279,931,429 downwards.
GGGACCTGGATGCGTACATTGTCACTGTAACATGGGACCTGCCTGAGTACATTGTCACTTTAACAATGGACCTGTCTGAGTAGATTGTCACTGTAACATGGGACCTGGCTGAGTACATTGTCACTGTAACATGGGACCTGCCTGAGTACATTGCCACTGTAACATGGGACCTGTCTGAGTACATTGTCACTTTAACATGGGACCTGGATGAGTACATTGTCACTGTAACATGGGACCTGGCTGCGTACAAAGTAACTGTAACATGGTACCGGGGTTTGTACATTGTCACTGTAACATGGGACCTGTCTGCCTACATTGTCACTGTAACATGAGACCTGCCTGCGTACATTGTCACTGTAACATGAGACCTTGCTGGGTACATTGCCACTGTAACATGGGACCTGGCTGAGTACTTTGTCACTGCAACATGGGACTTGCCTGAGTACATTGTCACTTTAACATGGGACCTGCCTGTGTACATTGTCAATGTAACATGAGACCTGCCTGCGTACATTGTCACGGTAACATGGGAGCTGCCTGAGTACATTGTCACTTTAACATTGGACCTGTCTGAGTAAATTGTCACTGTAACATGGGGCCTGGCTGAGTACATTGCCACTGTAACATGGGACCTGTCTGAGTACATTGTTACTTTAACATGGGACCTGGCTGAGTACATTGTCACTGTAACATGGGACCAGGCTGAGTACATTGTCACTGTAACTTGGGACCTGCCTGAGTACAATGTAACTGTAACATGGGACCTGGGTTTGTACATTGTCACTGTAACATGGGAACTGTCTCCGTACAATGTAACTGTAACATGGGACCTGGATTTGTACATTGTCACTGTAACATGGGACCTAGTTGAGTACATTGTCACTGTAACATGGGACCTGTCTGCCTACATTGTCACTGTAACATGAGACCTGCCTGCATACATTGTCACTGTAAGATGAGACCTTGCTGAGTACTTTGTCACTGTAACATGAGACCTGCCTGAGTACATTGTCACTGTAACATGGGACCTGGGTGAATACATTGTCACTGTAACATGGGACCTGGCTGAGTACATTGTCACTGTAACATGGGACCTGGCTGAGTACATTGTCACTGTAACATGGGATCAGCCTGTGTACATTGTCACTTTAACATATGACCTGTCTGTGTACATTGTCATTGTAACATGGGACCTGCCTGAGTACATTGTCACTTTGACATGGGACCTGGCTGAGTACATTGTCACTGTAACATGGGACCAGCCTGTGTACATTATCACTTTAACATGGGACCTGTCTGTGTACATTGTCACTGTAACATGGGACCTGCCTGAGTACATTGTTACTGTAACATGGTAGCTGCCTGAGTGCATTGTCACTTTGACATGGGACCTGACTGAGTACATTATCACTGTAACATGGGACCTGACTGAGTACATTGCCACTGTACCATGGGACCTGGCTGAGTACATTGTCACTGTAACATGGCACCTGGCTGAGTACATTGTCACTGTAACATGGGACCAGCCTGTGTACATTATCACTTTAACATGGGACCTGTCTGTGTACATTGTCACTGTAACATGGGACCTGCCTGAGTACATTGTTACTGTAACATGGTAGCTGCCTGAGTGCATTGTCACTTTGACATGGGACCTGACTGAGTACATTGCCACTGTACCATGGGACCTGGCTGAGTACATTGTCACTGTAACATGGCACCTGCCTGAGTACATTGTCACTGTAACATGGGAACTGTCTGAGTACATTGTCACTGTAGCATGGGACCTGCCTGAGTACATTGTCACTGTAACATGGGATCTGCTCGAGTACATTGTCACTGTAACATGGGACCTGCTTGAGTACATTGTCACTGTAACATGGGACCAGGCTGAGTACATTGTCACTGTAACATGGGACCGGGCTTCGTACCACTAACTTGTGTTCTCTTTTAGGTTTACATTTATTTAATTTCCTAAACAAATGCAAGGAAGGTCAGAAAGCTGGTTCGGGGGCTGCTATGGATCCCCAGTTTTTAACGAAAGTTTTAAAAATGCCCAAGAGCAGCGCCTGGGTGAGTGTATTGCCACTGTAACATGGAACCTGCCTGAGTACATTGTCACTTTAACATGGGACCTGGGTGTGTACATTGTCACTGTAACATGGTACCTGGCTTTGTACATTGTTACTTTAACATGGGACCTGGCTTTGTACATTGTCACTGTAACATGGGACCTGCCTGCGTACATTGTCACTGTAACATGGGACCTGCCTGCGTACATTGTCATTGTAACATGGGACCTGCCTGCGTACATTGCCACTGTAACATGGGACTTGGCTGAGTATTTTTTCACTGTAACATGGGACCTGGCTGAGTACATTGTCACTTTAACATGGGACCTGGCTGAGTTCATTGTCACTGTAACATGGGACCTGCCTACGTCCATTGTCACTTTAACATGGGACCTGGCTGAGTTCATTGTCACTGTAACATGGGACCTGCCTACGTTCATTGTCACTTTAACATGGGACCTGTCTGAGTACATTGTCACTGTAACATGGGACTGGGCTGAATACATTGTCACTCTAACATGGGACCTGCCTAAGTTCATTGTCACTGTAACATGGGACCTGCCTGAGTACATTGTCACTTTAACATGGGACCTGTCTGAGTACATTGTCACTGTAACATGGGACCTGCCTGCGTGCATTGTAACTTTAACATGGGACCTGTCTAAGTACATTGTCACTGTAACATGGGACCTGCCTTCGTCCATTGTCACTTTAACATGGGACCTGTCTGAGTACATTGTCACTCTAACATGGGACCTGTTGGAGTACATTGTCACTGTAACATGGGACCTGCCTGAGTACATTGTCACTGTAACATGGGACCTGGCTGAGTACATTGTCACTTTAACATGGGACCAGGCTGAGTACATTGTCAATGTAACATGGGACCAGGCTGAGTACATTGTCACTGTATCATGGGACCTGCCTGAGTACATTGTCACTTTAACATGGGACCTGGCTGAGTACATTGTCACTGTAACATGGCACCTGCCTGCGTACATTGTCACTGTAACATGGGACCTGCCTGAGTACATTGTCACTTTAACATGGGACCTGGCTGAGTACATTGTCACTTTAACATGGGACCAGGCTGAGTACATTGTCAATGTAACATGGGACCAGGCTGAGTACATTGTCACTGTATCATGGGACCTGCCTGAGTACATTGTCACTTTAACATGGGACCAGGCTGAGTACATTGTCAATGTAACATGGGACCAGGCTGAGTACATTGTCACTGTATCATGGGACCTGCCTGAGTACATTGTCACTTTAACATGGGACCAGGCTGAGTACATTGTCACTGTAACATGGGACCAGGCTGAGTACATTGTCACTGTAACATGGGATCGTGCTGCGTAACACTAACTTGTGTTCTCTTATAGGTTTACATTTATTTAATAGCCTAAACAAATGCAAGGAAGGTCAGAAAGCTGATTCGGGGGCTGCTATGGATCCCCAGTTATTAAAGATAGTTTTAAAAAAAGTCCAAAGAGCAGCGCCTGTTCTGCCCTGTGTCAGTCGTATGTGACCTCAGGATTTATCTTTATACTTTATAATCCTATTTACACTGTCATAAAAAGCATCATACAAAGACTAAAGTGAGCAAAACTCATTTCATTGGGTTACAATGCAGTTCTGTACCGTCCAGTATTATGGGAAGAGAGAATATTTTACATTAATTAATCTAGCATGGGATGTGTATTCCAGCCTCATTAAACTATTGCAGAGTGAGATTTCTGATGTTTGTTTTGATGACATAGGTCCCAGAGCCTGAGGTTAGGAGTATAAGTGGTGTAATGAATTGTTGCCCGGCTCTGAGAGTCGCACCAGAAATGCGACAACTAATAGATAGAAATTGAGAGTTGCGTTTGTTGTTAAATAATGTATTTGTGCATTTCAATTATTTATCATGTAGTGAGAGAAAGGAAATGAGCCAAACAAAAAACCCTTGCGTCAGTGAGGGAAAGGCATCCGTTTTAGCAAGAAATGAACCCTTTATTTAGAAGATGAGAGCAATTAATAACCCTCTTCAGCTAATTCCCAGATCCCCTAGGTCTAAAAACATTAGATACATTATGAAAAATAAGTAAACGCTCTCTATAAAAGGTAACATATCCAAAAACTCAACTTTCAAGATAACAGGGAAGAAACTGAATTGTTAAACTCTGGCTAAAAGCTGCCAAACTGCTTAAAATATATAATACATTCAAATGATGTAGTGTGTATAAAACACCGTAAGTTGTATGTAATATACCCACTGTATGTTGTATGTAATATACCCACTGTATGTTGTATGTAATAAACCCACTGTATGCTGTATGTAATATACCCACTGTATGTTGTATGTAATATACCCACTGTATGTTGTATGTAATAAACCCACTGTATGTTGTGTGTAATATACCCACTGTATGCTGTATGTAATATATCCACTGTATGTTGTATGTAATAAACCCACTGTATGCTGTATGTAATATACCCACTGTATGTTGTATGTAATAAACCCACTGTATGTTGTATGTAATAAACCCACTGTATGCTGTATGTAATAAACCCACTGTATGTTGTATGTAATAAACCCACTGTATGCTGTATGTAATAAACCCACTGTATGCTGTATGTAATATACCCACTGTATGTTGTATGTAATAAACCCACTGTATGCTGTATGTAATAAACCCACTGTATGTTGTATGTAATATAACCACAGTATGTTGTATGTAATAAACCCACTGTATGTTGTATGTAATATACCCACTGTATGTTGTATGTAATATACCCACTGTATGTTGTATGTAATAAACCCACTGTATGTTGTATGTAATAAACCCACTGTATGTTGTATGTAATATAACCACAGTATGTTGTATGTAATAAACCCACTGTATGCTGTGTGTAATAAACCCACTGTATGCTGTATGTAATATACCCACTGTATGTTGTATGTAATAAACCCACTGTATGTTGTATGTAATAAACCCACTGTATGCTGTATGTAATATACCCACTGTATGTTGTATGTAATAAACCCACTGTATGTTGTATGTAATATACCCACTGTATGTTGTATGTAATAAACACACTGTATGTTGTATGTAATAAACCCACTGTATGCTGTATGTAATATACCCACTGTATGCTTTGTGTAATAAACCCACTGTATGCTGTATGTAATAAACCCACTGTATGTTGTATGTAATATACCCACTGTATGTTGTATGTAATAAACCCACTGTATGTTGTATGTAATATACCCACTGTATGTTGTATGTAATAAACCCACTGTATGCTGTATGTAAAACCCACTGTATGTTGTATGTAATAAACACACTGTATGTTGTATGTAATAAACCCACTGTATGCTGTATGTAATAAACCCCACTGTATAAACCCTATACTCTTAGGAGTAACTCCTGCCTGATGTTCTGCAAGAACAAATCTACTCCTGCCAGTTCTAAATGAACCTCATCCTGCCTATACAAACCCTTATGGGCTGCCGAGATGTTCCCGTGGTCTATCACAAAACCCTTGAGTTCAACTACCTGCTTCCTCAGGTCCCTATTGATCTTTTTTCTGACCTGAAAAGCCGCATTATGACACACCATGTGCCTCCATCTTAATCTAGGGATCACATTCGACCACCCGATTCGCACACCTGGAAACCAGAGTTTTAACTGCCTCAGGTCTGACTGCATTGCCCGAATTAGATCCAACATGGGAATGGCCCCCACATCGTTGCCGCCGGCATGTAGTATCAGAATGTGGGGTTTCTCCCACCTTCTCGCAGCATTCTGGAGCAATGCAGGCAGATCTGCCCAGGCCAAGCCTCTACGCCCTAGCCAACGTAACACAGCCCTGGGCGAAGGAAATCCTAGCTGCTGTCCTCCTGGCATGGCTGCAGCTCTAATTGCGGCCCAGTGCACGTAAGAATGGCTGACGATCCACATCCGTACAGGATCTGGACGTGTTTCTGAAAATAAAGAAAAACAAGAGTTAGCCCGCTTGCAGTGGACCAGATCCATCAAACCTTGGCCCATTTCTCTTTAGGTATCACCCCCGCAAGCACCCAAACCCTTGCACCCTTGTCATATTGACCCCCGTTCTCAAGCATACAGCGGCCTAACATAGGACTTGTACCGCTTCAACCTCCACCACCCTAATGAGCGAATGCGATCTGAGGACCAACCCAGCTCCGCTGCTGTTGTCGCTGCCCCCACTCGAAAAGAGTGTGGGGCAATCCGAGACCCGTCTAGACCAGTCGTTTGCGCTACCCTACCTAAAACCTTCCCAAAACGGTATCTGGACAGCGGGTCTCCATTGGCATGTATTAGAAACCTGGAAGAGCCTCCTGGCTGCACTTCCAGGTATGATGACACCAATAGTACTGGGTAACAGGTAACACCAGGCTGCCCCGACAAGGAAAGCCAAGCCCACCGGCCCTCCTGGTCGGTTTTTGACCTGGGAATGAACAATAGCACGGAGTCATCCACCAACCTAACATGATTGTGCATGACCCCCCCTGTGACCACCGTCTTGGCAAGCGGTACCAACTCGCCCACCCGTAATGCGCCGTGAAACGCCAGGCCGAAGGCCGCCCCGAAGAACCGAACCTCGAAAGGCGAGGAACATATCTCTGGTAGGACCGCCAGCAACTTTACCAGCCGTTCCGCCGAAGTGGGCTCCCTTGTGTCCTGTTGTGGAACTTCCAGACGGCCCCACCCCCTAATAAGCTGCTTCACAAGGAAGGAGTGTGACTCATCTTTGAAAGCATACAACCTGCAAAAGAAAGCCACAGCCGATAGCCTAGAGACCACCGCCCCCTTTTATGCTCGCTTACCTCTCAGGTCAGCCAGCCAGTGCAACAGAAACCCCTGTTCTCCTTCACAGGAGGGGAACTCACGTAGGTCGCAGAAACATACCCACTCGCTCCAGTACCTCACGTATGCCGACCATGTGCTGGGTGCCAACGAAGCCCGCAACAGGGGAATCAGTTGCTGTAGTCCGTCGCCGTCTGCCACAAAAAGAGAGGGCAAGAAAGACCATTTCGGAGCCGCGGCCCGTGCCGCAGCCCTAAATGCCTCCCATTCGAAGCGAGACAATGCATCAGCAACTATATTCTGCACCCCTGGCACATGCCGGGCCCTAAAGTCAATGTTCCATTGCAAACATCTCAACACTAGGTGTCGCAGGTAATGCACCACCACAGGCAATGAAGCCGAAAGTCTGTTAATAGCAAACACCACGCTGAGATTATCCGTCCAGAAAATCACAGCCCTGTTACTAAACAGGTCACCCCACAGTTCCACTGCCACCAGTATAGGAAACAGTTCCAGAAAGCAAAGATTGGGTGTAAGCCCTCGGCCTGCCCACTCGGTCGGCCAGGGCTCCGCACTCCATGCCCCCTAAAAGTAAGCCCCATACCCGGATGCTCCAGCGGCGTCCGTGAACAGATGCAGTGATTGGTTAGATATTGGATCACATGCAGATGCCGTTAAAGTCCTGGAGAAACCTCTCCCAGACCTGCAAATCTGCCATGAGATCCCTTGTGATGCGAATGCGCGATGCCGGAGACCTACCTCCACCCAAGCGCTGCTCTAACCGCTTGCTAAACACCCTACCCCACGGGATAACTCTCCCCGCGAAGTTAAGGAGACCAAGGAGCGACTGCAGCTCCCTAAGCGAACATGTCTGTGCCGAAGCCATAGCACGGACTGTCGCCAACATCTTGGAAACCTTTTCTTTAGGTAACCTACACTACCCTGCCACCAAATCAATTTTGATGCCTAAGAAGTCAAACGTGTGCACGGTCCCTCCGTCTTATCCTCTGCCAGAGGAGCCCCAAACCTGGCCATCATGAACCTCATGACTTTCATTAATGAGGCGCATTCTTGCGAGTTGGCTGCCCCAACCAGAAGGAAATCGTCCAAATAGTGCGCAACCCTGTCACTTCCAGCCACCGAGACCACCGCCCAGTGTAGGAAAGTGCTAAACGCTTCGAAATACGCGCAGGATATTGAACAGCCCATGGGCAGACAACGATCAACATAATAACCCCCTTCAAACCAACACCCCATCAGCCTGAAGGATGATGGATGAATCGGGAGAAGCCGGGAACGTGGATTCTATGTCTAACTTTGCCATCAAGGCTCCAGGGCCCCGATCCCTGACCATAGCCAGCGCGTCCTCAAACGACTGGTAATGGACTGAGCTCAATTCCTCCGGAATGGCGTTGTTCACCGACTGCCCTTTCGGATAAGAGAGGTGTTGTATGAGCCGGAAAGTACCTGTTTCCTTTTTGGGAACAACCCCCAGCGGGGAAATAACTATATCCGGCATTGGTAATTCGCTGAAAGGGCCTGCAACCCTACCCAAGGCCACTGTTACGGTTACCCTTAGTCTCGCTGAGAGATGGACCGCTTAGTAGCCTGGATCCCTATTGCTGAAGAGGGGAGAAGCTGCTTTCCATAGTATTCTATATGAGTCTCGCAAATATAGAATCATCCCCCTTAGCTGTAGTACAGCTAGGATACCCTTCTGCCCACAAAAACGAGTCAACTCTGCGATTGAGGGTCAACCAAGAACTCAGGACTGGGATGCCCAGCCTGCTTTTTTATTGAGGTTACATGCACACAGGGCACTCCCAGGGGGGGAAGCATAAAATCCCCCATCACACATTTAGATAGAGAGACAATGTCCTTTGACAGGCCACAATAGGATTACAGTACTTCAGATAACAAGTTACACATAAGAAAACAATGCAGTTCATCTTATCAATTAGCAGTCTGACTCCGGAGGTGATTAGACAATGGGATTGTTTATCACTAAACTTAGAGCTGAGGCCAGCAAACTTGTATTTACAAAATAGATTCTAAAAGCTGAAAAAAAGTTAACTCTTTATGAAATGATACTTGTTACGGTTTTCTTGGAGCCCTTCTTAGGCGCTGGCTTGGCTGGTTCAGGCATTGCTGCTGGGAAATAAGCTCTTAACAACAAAATAACTAATGCTTCAGTAACAGCCACTTCTTTTCCCAACTTCTCCCTTACTGCCTCAGGGTACTGAGAAGCCGGTTTCAGGTTTTTCCTGTCTCGGGCTCTCACTACCCGACCCACTACCTGGATAATAAAACCCCTACACAAACCGCCATCCAACAGTTGAGCAGCCACCCTGTCTGGGTACCTGCTCAACCATTTGCTGATAACCTGGACCCTAAAGGTTGAATCTGCCCTTACTCCCAGCGCTTCCTTGCCCCCGAACCAATCAGTTTGGGTATATCACCCCCTAGGTAAACCAATTTGGAACTCACCAGATGAAGCATCCGATGCCTCTAGACACGAGAGCTCCGGAACTCTGAGTCGCCATGTCCCTGCTGGATGAGGATGCACTGGGTACCTGCAAAATAGAAGCCAAGAGGGGAGTACCTTGGGAAGAGCCAGCCATCTCCTCCCTATCACCCCGACCCCGAGTTCTTGATACCGTTCCCGGTCGCTATCACTCACACCGCATGCCAAACTCCCATCCTCATCCGTACTGGTGGCCTGCCCGCTGGTATAATCCTCCTGAAATCTCACTGTCCTACCCCTACTTTGAGACTTCGATTCTCTGGCCTGTCTCACCGCCCCCCTCCCGGGGCTTTCTATGCCTTCCCCAGGGTTATCGCTAATGCTAGCATGCCCTCTTTTCACAGCCCCTCTTGTGGCTATTTGACCTGAACGTGCCGGTGAGGTCCTGCATTGCGTCAACGTACCCTGCAGGCCCCGCTCCTGGAGCTCTGCCATAGCAGTGTCACCCCTTGAGCCCTGGGCCACACTGGCCCCCTTATTTGTGGCTCTAGCCACGGGGGCCTTCCCTTTATTCTGTGCCGCAGCGCATGCGGGAGCCGCATTGGCTTTGCCCCCTCCTGAAGTGGGCCACGAGCGTGAGGAGGGTGCCCTATCGGCCTCCCCTCCTTTATTGCATGCCGCTCTTGTGCATGCCCACTGCTGTGCCACCCCCAGGGGGCCATGCTGCCCCACTTCCACACTCACACCTGTCCCCTGACTCCTTGCTGCCACACTTTGCTCCGGCCTAAACTGCGCCCCCTCGGCCTGCTGAGGCCTATCATGCATGCCCCCACTAGCGGGTGTCCCCCCCGAGGTGCTCCCTTCTTACCTTCGGAGCCCTGGGGGGACGATCCGCTCAGTTCGCTGGCCAGATTGCCAGTGCCGCGAGCGGAAGTGACGTTATGACGCACAACGCTACCGGAAGTCGACGCAGCATCCATCTTGGACGAGGAAGCCTGTGACGATGGACCAGAGGCCAGCGCACTACGATGGACCGAAGCCTGGGCCTTGAGTACCTCCACCCCCGGAGCCGCACCCACGAGGACCGACGCAAGGGACTGCAAGAGGGAGACAGCCGCCGCCACGGATTCCCCAGAGAGGACCACCGAAGCAGGTAAGGCCGCACTGCTCCCACTACCCGCGCCAACGGAAACCTCCCCAGGGATACCGCTGAACCCCTCTGCAACTCCCCAGGCCCAGAAAATCCAGGCCCCTGCCTAAGGCCCACTCCGGAACCCCCGGATAGATTACCGGGACCCCCGGATCAGAACCCAGAACTCCCTTGGGACCCCTTGGGCCCGCCTTGTGCAATTTGCCTGCTCGCTTGCCCCTGGGCCGGCTCAGGCCTTGAAGGCGGACTATCTAAAATGACCGGCTGATAAACCCGGCCTGCCTCAGCATCCCCTACCAGGTTCTCCCGTGCAGGAGAGGAAAATAAGTCAGGGCTACCCTCCCCTCCCAGGGGAGAAAACGCCAAACATAGCCCAGACACATTGCCCTGACCCACCGTAATGTTTCCTGATAGGGATGGTGCGACCCAATCGATGTCCTCTAACTCCATCTCTTCCCAATCTACAGACTCGCCTTCTATTGGAAATGCTGCAAGCTGCGATGCTGAAAGATTTTCTGGGAGTCCACAGGAACAAAGAGGAAGTGGAATTCCTGTACATCCCCTTTATAAGGTTGGTGGACCCCTCCCAACACAATGCAACATTGTAACTAACACACACACAGCAGCACTCACTCCTCCAGACCTTAACCCTTAGCTACGTTCCGGGCTATTTGCCCTGCACTTTCTGTATGTTGTATGTAATAAACCCACTGTATGTTTTATGTAATAAACCTATGTTGTATGTAATAAACCCACTGTAAGTTGTATGTAATAAATCCAATGTATGTTGTATGTAATAAACCTATGTTGTATGTAATAAACCCACTGTATGTTGTATGTAATATACCCACTGTATGTTGTATGTAATAAACCCACTGTATGTTGTATGTAATAAACCTATGCTGTATGTAATAAACCCACTGTATGTTGTATGTAATAAACACTCTGTATGTTGTATGTAATAAACCCACTGAATGTTGTATGTAATAAACCCACTGTATGTTGTATGTAATAAACCCACTGTATGTTGTATGTAATAAACCCACTATATGTTGTATGTAATAAAGCCACTGTATGTTGAATGTAACAAACCCACTGTATATTGTATGTAATAAACCCACTATATGCTGTGTGTAATATACCCACTGTATGTTGTATGCACTATACCCACTGTATGATGTATGTAATATACCCACTGTATGTTGTATGTAATATACCCACTGTATGTTGTATGTAATAAACCCACTGTATGTTGTATGTAATAAACCCACTGTATGTTGTATGTAATATACCCACTATATGTTGTATGTAATAAACCCACTGTACGTTGAATGTAATAAACCTATTGTATATTGTATGTAATAAACCCACTATATGCTGTGTGTAATATACCCACTGTATGTTGTATGCACTATACCCACTGTATGTTGTATGCAATAAACCCACTGTATGTTGTATGTAATATACCCACTGTATGTTGAATGTAATAAACCCACTGTATGTGGAATGTAATAAACCCACTGTATATTGTATGTAATAAACCCACTATATGCGGTGTGTAATATACCCACTGTATGTTGTATGTACTATACCCACTGTATGTTGTATGTAATAAACCCACTGTATGTTGTATGTAATATACCCACTGTATGTTGTATGTGATATACCCACTATATGTTGTATGTAATAAACCTACTGTATGTTGTATGTAATAATCCCACTGTATGTTGTATGTGATATACCCACTATATGCTGTATGTAATAATCCCACTGTATGTTGTATGTGATATACCCACTGTATGTTGTATGTACTATACCCACTGTATGTTGTATGTAATAAACCCACTGTATGCTGTGTGTAATATACCCACTGTATGTTGTATGTGATAAACCCACTGTATGCTGTGTGTAATATACCCACTGTATGTTGTACAGGGAGTGCAGAATTATTAGGCAAGTTGTATTTTTGAGGATTAATTTTATTATTGAACAACAACCATGTTCTCAATGAACCCAAAAAACTCATTAATATCAAAGCTGAATAGTTTTGGAAGTAGTTTTTAGTTTGTTTTTAGTTATAGCTATTTTAGGGGGATATCTGTGTGTGCAGGTGACTATTACTGTGCATAATTATTAGGCAACTTAACAAAAAACAAATATATACCCATTTCAATTATTTATTTTTACCAGTGAAACCAATATAACATCTCAACATTCACAAGTATACATTTCTGACATTCAAAAACAAAACAAAAACAAATCAGTGACCAATATAGCCACCTTTCTTTGCAAGGACACTCAAAAGCCTGCCATCCATGGATTCTGTCAGTGTTTTGATCTGTTCACCATCAACATTGCGTGCAGCAGCAACCACAGCCTCCCAGACACTGTTCAGAGAGGTGTACTGTTTTCCCTCCTTGTAAATCTCACATTTGATGATGGACCACAGGTTCTCAATGGGGTTCAGATCAGGTGAACAAGGAGGCCATGTCATTAGATTTTCTTCTTTTATACCCTTTCTTGCCAGCCACGCTGTGGAGTACTTGGACGCGTGTGATGGAGCATTGTCCTGCATGAAAATCATGTTTTTCTTGAAGGATGCAGACTTCTTCCTGTACCACTGCTTGAAGAAGGTGTCTTCCAGAAACTGGCAGTAGGACTGGGAGTTGAGCTTGACTCCATCCTCAACCCGAAAAGGCTCCACAAGCTCATCTTTGATGATACCAGCCCAAACCAGTACTCCACCTCCACCTTGCTGGCGTCTGAGTCGGACTGGAGCTCTCTGCCCTTTACCAATCCAGCCACGGGCCCATCCATCTGGCCCATCAAGACTCACTCTCATTTCATCAGTCCATAAAACCTTAGAAAAATCAGTCTTGAGATATTTCTTGGCCCAGTCTTGACGTTTCAGCTTGTGTGTCTTGTTCAGTGGTGGTCGTCTTTCAGCCTTTCTTAAATTGGCCATGTCTCTGAGTATTGCACACCTTGTGCTTTTGGGCACTCCAGTGATGTTGCAGCTCTGAAATATGGCCAAACTGGTGGCAAGTGGCATCTTGGCAGCTGCACGCTTGACTTTTCTCAGTTCATGGGCAGTTATGTTGCGCCTTGGTTTTTCCACACGCTTCTTGCGACCCTGTTGACTATTTTGAATGAAACGCTTGATTGTTCGATGATCACGCTTCAGAAGCTTTGCAATTTTAAGAGTGCTGCATCCCTCTGCAAGATATCTCACTATTTTTGACTTTTCTGAGCCTGTCAAGTCCTTCTTTTGACCCATTTTGCCAAAGGAAAGGAAGTTGCCTAATAATTATGCACACCTGATATAGGGTGTTGATGTCATTAGACCACACCCCTTCTCATTACAGAGATGCACATCACCTAATATGCTTAATTGGTAGTAGGCTTTCGAGCCTATACAGCTTGGAGTAAGACAACATGCATAAAGAGGATGATGTGGTCAAAATACTCTTTTGCCTAATAATTCTGCACTCCCTGTATGTAATATACCCACTGTATGCTTTATGTAATATACCCACTGTATGCAATATACCCACTGTATGTTGTATGTAATATACCCACTGTATGCTGTGTGTAATATGCCCACTGTATGCTGTATGTAATATACCCACTGTATGTTGTATGTAATATACCCACTGTATGCTGTGTGCAATAAACCCACTGTATGTTGTATGTAATATACCCACTGTATGCTGTGTGTAATATACCCACTGTATGTTGTATGTAATAAACCCACTGTATGCTGTGTGTAATAAACCTGCTGTATGTTGTATGTAATATACCCACTGTATGTTGTGTGTAATAAACCCACTGTATGCTGTGTGTAATAAACCAACTGTATGCTGTGTGTAATAAACCAACTGTATGCTGTGTGTAATATACCCACTGTATGATGTATGTAATATACTCACTGTATGTTGTATGTAATAAACCCACTGTATGTTGTATGTAATAAACCCACTGTATGTTGTATGTTATAAACCCACTGTATGTTGTATGTAATAAACCCATTGTATGCTGTGTGTAATAAACCTACTGTATGTTGTATGTAATATACCCACTGTATGTTGAATGAAATAAACCCACTGTATGTTGTATGTAATAAACCCACTGTATGTTGTATGTAATAAACCCACTGTATGATGTATATAATATACCGACTGTATGTTGTATGTAATAAACCCACTATATGTTGTATGTAATAAACCCACTGTATGTTGAATGTAATAAACCCACTGTATGTTGAATGTAATAAACCCACTGTATGTTGAATGTAATAAACCCACTGTATATTGTATGTAATAAACCCACTATATGCTGTGTGTAATATACCCACTGTATGTTGTATGCAATAAACCCACTGTATGTTGTATGTAATATACCCACTGTATGTTGTATGTAATAAACCCACTGTATATTGTATGTAATAAACCCACTATATGCTTTGTGTAATATACCCACTGTATGTTGTATGTACTATACCCACTGTATGTAGTATGTAATAAACCCACTGTATGTTGTATGTAATATACCCACTATATGTTGTATGTAATATACCCACTATATGTTGTGTGTAATAAACCTACTGTATGTTCTATGTAATAAACCCACTGTATGTTGTATGTGATATACCCACTCTATGTTGTATGTAATAAACCTACTGTATGTTGTATGTAATAAACCCACTGTATGTTGTATGTAATATACCCACTGTATGCTGTATGTAATATACCCACTGTATGCTGTATGTAATATACCCATTGTATGTTGTATTTAATATACCCACTGTATGCTGTGTGTAATATACCCACTGTATGTTGTATGTAATAAACCCACTGTATGCTGTGTGTAATAAACCTACTGTATGTTGTATGTAATATACCCACTGTATGTTGTATGTAATATACTCACTGTATGCTGTATGTAATATACTCACTGTATGCAATATACCCACTGTATGTTGTATGTAATAAACCCACTGTATGCTGTGTGTAATAAACCTACTGTATGCTGTGTGTAATACACCCACTGTATTTTGTGTGTAATAAAACCACTGTATGTTGTATGTAATATACCCACTGTATATTGTATGTAATATACCCACTGTATGTTGTGTGTAATCAACCCACTGTATGTTGTATTTAATAAACCCACTGTATGTTGTATGTAATATACCCACTGTATGTTGTATGTAATATATCCACTGTATGTTGTGTGTAATAAACCCACTGTATGTTGTGTGTAATAAACCCACTGTATGTTGTGTGTAATATTACTACTGTATGCTGTGTGTAATAAAACCACTGTATGTTGTGTGTAATACACCCCCTGTATTTTGTGTGTAATAAACCCACTGTATTTTGTGTGTAATAAACCCACTGTATGTTGTGTAATAAACCCACTGTATTTTGTGTGTAATATACCCACTGTTTGCTGTATGTAATATAGCCACTGTATGTTGTGTGTAATAAACCCACTGTATGCTGTATGTAATATACCCACTGTATGCTGTATGTAATATACCTGCTGTATGTAATATACCCACTGTATGTTGTTTGTAATAAACCCACTGTATGTTGTGTAATAAACACACTGTATTTTGTGTGTAATATACCCACTGTTTGCTGTATGTAATATAGCCACTGTATGTTGTGTGTAATAAACCCACTGTATGCTGTATGTAATATACCCACTGTATGTTGTATGTGATATACCCACTCTATGTTGTATGTAATAAACCTACTGTATGTTGTATGTAATAAACCCACTGTATGTTGTATGTAATATACCCACTGTATGCTGTATGTAATATACCCACTGTATGCTGTATGTAATATCCCCACTGTATGTTGTATGTAATATCCCCACTGTATGTTGTGTGTAATAAACCCACTGTATGTTGTGTGTAATACACCCACTGTATTTTGTGTGTAATAAACCCACTGTATTTTGTGTGTAATAAACCCACTGTATATTGTGTAATAAACCCACTGTATTTTGTGTGTAATATACCCACTGTTTGCTGTATGTAATATAGCCACTGTATGTTGTGTGTAATAAACCCACTGTATGCTGTATGTAATATACCCACTGTATGCTGTATGTAATATACCTACTGTATGCTGTGTGTAATATACCCACTGTATGTTGTTTGTAATAAACCCACTGTATGTTGTGTGTAATAAAACCACTGTATGCTGTGTGTAATATACCCACTGTATGCAGTATGTAATATACCCACTGTATGCTGTATGTAATATACCCACTGTATGTTGTGTGTAATATACCCACTGTATGTTGTGTGTAATATACCCACTGTATGTTGTATGTAATATACCCACTGTATGTTGTGTGTAATATACCCACTGTATGCTGTATGTAATATACCCACTGTATGCTGTATGTAATATACCCACTGTATGCTGTATGTAATATACCCACTGTATGCAATATACCCACTGTATGCTGTGTGTAATACACCCACTGTATTTTGTGTGTAATATACCCACTGTATGCTATGTGTAATATACCCACTGTATGTTGTATGTAATATACCCACTGTATGTTGTGTTTAATATACCCACTGTATGTTGTGTGCAATATACCCACTGTATGTTGTGTGTAATAAACCCACTGTATGTTGTGTGTAATAAACCCACTGTAAGTTGTGTGTAATAACCCACTGTAAGTTGTGTGTAATAACCCACTGTATGTTGTGTGTAATAAACCCGCTGTATGTTGTATGTAATAAACCCACTGTATGTTGTATGTAATATACCCACTGTATGTTGTATGTAATATACCCACTGTATGTTGTATGTAATATACCCACTGTATGTTGTATGTAATATACCCACTGTATGCTGTATGTAATATACCCACTGTATGCTGTATGTAATATACCCACTGTATGCTGTATCTAATATACCCACTGTATGCTGTGTGCAATATACCCACTGTATGCTGTGTGTAATATACCCACTGTATATTGTAGGTAATATACCCACTCTATGTTGTGTGTAATAAACCCACTGTATGTTGTATGTAATAAACCCACTGTAGGTTGTATGTAATAAACCCACTGTAGGTTGTATGTAATAAACCCACTGTAGGTTGTATGTAATATACCCACTGTATGTTGTATGTAATATACCCACTGTATGTTGTATGTAATATACCCACTGTATGTTGTATGTAATATATCCACTGTATGTTGTATGTAATATATTTACTGTATGTTGTGTGTAATAAACCCACTGTATGTTGTGTGTAACACACCCACTGTATGTTGTGTGTAATACACCCACTGTATGTTGTGTGTAATAAACCCACTGTATTTTGTGTGTAATATACCCACTGTATGCTGTGTGTAATATACCCACTGTATGTTGTGTGTAATATACCCACTGTATGTTGTGTGTAATAAAACCACTGTATTTTGTGTGTAATATACCCACTGTATGCTGTGTGTAATATACCCACTGTATGTTGTGTGTAATAAAACCACTGTATGTTGTATGTAATATACCCACTGTATATTGTATGTAATATACCCACTGTATATTGTGTGTAATAAACCCACTGTATGTTGTGTGTAATAAACCCACTGTATGTTGTGTGTAATAAACCCACTGTATGTTGTGTGTAATAAACCCACTGTTTGTTGTGTGTAATAAACCCACTGTTTGTTGTGTGTAATAAACCCACTGTTTGTTGAATGTAATAAACCCACTGTATATTGTATGTAATAAACCCACTATATGCTTTGTGTAATATACCCACTGTATGTTGTATGTACTATACCCACTGTATGTTGTATGTAATAAACCCACTGTATGTTGTATGTAATATACCCACTATATGTTGTATGTAATATACCCACTATATGTTGTGTGTAATAAACCTACTGTATGTTCTATGTAATAAACCCACTGTATGTTGTATGTGATATACCCACTCTATGTTGTATGTAATAAACCTACTGTATGTTGTATGTAATAAACCCACTGTATGTTGTATGTAATATACCCACTGTATGCTGTATGTAATATACCCACTGTATGCTGTATGTAATATACCCATTGTATGTTGTATTTAATATACCCACTGTATGCTGTGTGTAATATACCCACTGTATGTTGTATGTAATAAACCCACTGTATGCTGTGTGTAATAAACCTACTGTATGTTGTATGTAATATACCCACTGTATGTTGTATGCAATATACTCACTGTATGCTGTATGTAATATACTCACTTTATGCTGTATGTAATATACCCACTGTATGTTGTATGTAATAAACCCACTGTATGCTGTGTGTAATAAACCTACTGTATGCTGTGTGTAATATACCCACTGTATGTTGTGTGTAATAAAACCACTGTATGTTGTATGTAATATACCCACTGTATGTTGTATGTAATATACCCACTGTATGTTGTGTGTAATCAACCCACTGTATGTTGTATGTAATAAACCCACTGTATGTTGTATGTAATATACCCACTGTATGTTGTATGTAATATATCCACTGTATGTTGTGTGTAATAAATCCACTGTATGTTGTGTGTAATACACCCACTGTATTTTGTGTGTAATAAACCCACTGTATATTGTGTGTAATAAACCCACTGTATATTGTGTGTAATAAACCCACTGTATGTTGTGTAATAAACCCACTGTATTTTGTGTGTAATATACCCACTGTTTGCTGTATGTAATATAGCCACTGTATGTTGTGTGTAATAAACCCACTGTATGCTGTATGTAATATACCCACTGTATGCTGTATGTAATATACCTACTGTATGCTGTGTGTAATATACCCACTGTATGTTGTTTGTAATAAACCCACTGTATGTTGTGTGTAATAAACCCACTGTAGCTGTGTGTAATATACCCACTGTATGCAGTATGTAATATACCCACTGTATGCTGTATGTAATATACCCACTGTATGTTGTTGTGTAATAAACCCACTGTATGTTGTTGTAATACACCCACTGTATGTTGTGTGTAATACACCCACTGTATTGTGTGTAATATACCCACTGTATGCTATGTGTAATATACCCACTGTATGTTGTGTGTAAATATACCCACTGTATGTTGTGTGTAATAAAACCACTGTATGTTGTATGTAATATACCCACTGTATTTTGTGTAATATACCCACTGTATGTTTTGTGTAATAAACCCACTGTAAGTTTGTGTAATAACCCACTGTATGTTGTGTGTAATAAACCCGCTGTATGTTGTGTGTAATAAACCCACTGTATTTGTATGTAATATACCCACTGTATGTTGTATGTAATCAACCCACTGTAGGTTGTATGTAATAAACCCACTTGTAGGTTGTATGTAATATACCCACTGTTGTTGTATGTAAATACCACTGTATGTGTATGTAATATACCCAAACCATTAGTTAATACACCCACTGTATGTTGTGTGTAATAAACCCACTGTATTTTGTGTGTAATATACCCACTGTATGCTGTGTGTAATATACCCACTGTATTTGTGTGTAATATACCCACTGAATGTTGTGTGTAATAAAACCACTGTATTTTGTGTGTAATATACCCACTGTATGCTGGTGTGTAATATACCCACTGTATGTTGTGTGTAATAAAACCACTGTATGTTGTATGTAATATACCCACTGTATATTGTATGTAATATACCCACTGTATATTGTGTTTAATAAACCCACTGTATGTTGTGTGTATAAACCCACTGTATGTTGTGTGTAATAAACCCACTGTATGTTGTGTGTAATAAACCCACTGTTTGTTGTGTGTAATTAACCCACTGTTTGTTGTGTGTAATAAACCCACTGTTTGTTGAATGTAATAAACCCACTGTATATTGTATGTAATAAACCCACTATATGCTTTGTGTAATATACCCACTGTATGTTGTATGTACTATACCCACTGTATGTTGTATGTAATAAACCCACTGTATGTTGTATGTAATATACCCACTATATGTTGTATGTAATATACCCACTATATGTTGTGTGTAATAAACCTACTGTATGTTCTATGTAATAAACCCACTGTATGTTGTATGTGATATACCCACTCTATGTTGTATGTAATAAACCTACTGTATGTTGTATGTAATAAACCCACTGTATGTTGTATGTAATATACCCACTGTATGCTGTATGTAATATACCCACTGTATGCTGTATGTAATATACCCATTGTATGTTGTATTTAATATACCCACTGTATGCTGTGTGTAATATACCCACTGTATGTTGTATGTAATAAACCCACTGTATGCTGTGTGTAATAAACCTACTGTATGTTGTATGTAATATACCCACTGTATGTTGTATGCAATATACTCACTGTATGCTGTATGTAATATACTCACTTTATGCTGTATGTAATATACCCACTGTATGTTGTATGTAATAAACCCACTGTATGCTGTGTGTAATAAACCTACTGTATGCTGTGTGTAATATACCCACTGTATGTTGTGTGTAATAAAACCACTGTATGTTGTATGTAATATACCCACTGTATGTTGTATGTAATATACCCACTGTATGTTGTGTGTAATCAACCCACTGTATGTTGTATGTAATAAACCCACTGTATGTTGTATGTAATATACCCACTGTATGTTGTATGTAATATATCCACTGTATGTTGTGTGTAATAAATCCACTGTATGTTGTGTGTAATACACCCACTGTATTTTGTGTGTAATAAACCCACTGTATATTGTGTGTAATAAACCCACTGTATATTGTGTGTAATAAACCCACTGTATGTTGTGTAATAAACCCACTGTATTTTGTGTGTAATATACCCACTGTTTGCTGTATGTAATATAGCCACTGTATGTTGTGTGTAATAAACCCACTGTATGCTGTATGTAATATACCCACTGTATGCTGTATGTAATATACCTACTGTATGCTGTGTGTAATATACCCACTGTATGTTGTTTGTAATAAACCCACTGTATGTTGTGTGTAATAAAACCACTGTATGCTGTGTGTAATATACCCACTGTATGCAGTATGTAATATACCCACTGTATGCTGTATGTAATATACCCACTGTATGTTGTGTGTAATAAACCCACTGTATGTTGTGTGTAATACACCCACTGTATGTTGTGTGTAATACACCCACTGTATTTTGTGTGTAATATACCCACTGTATGCTATGTGTAATATACCCACTGTATGTTGTGTGTAATATACCCACTGTATGTTGTGTGTAATAAAACCACTGTATGTTGTATGTAATATACCCACTGTATTTTGTGTGTAATATACCCACTGTATGTTTTGTGTAATAAACCCACTGTAAGTTGTGTGTAATAACCCACTGTATGTTGTGTGTAATAAACCCGCTGTATGTTGTGTGTAATAAACCCACTGTATGTTGTATGTAATATACCCACTGTATGTTGTATGTAATATACCCACTGTATGTTGTGTGTAATATACCCACTGTATGTTATGTGTAATATACCCACTGTATGCTGTATGTAATATACCCACTGTATGCTGTATGTAATATACCCACTGTATGCTGTATGTAATATACCAACTGTATGCTGTGTGCAATATACCCACTGTATGCTGTGTGTAATATACCCACTGTATATTGTAGGTAATATACCCACTCTATGTTGTGTGTAATAAACCCACTGTATGTTGTATGTAATAAACCCACTGTAGGTTGTATGTAATATACCCACTGTATGTTGTATGTAATATACCCACTGTATGTTGTATGTAATATACCCACTGTATGTTGTATGTAATATATCTACTTTATGTTGTATGTAATATACCCACTGTATGTTGTGTGTAATAAACCCACTGTATGTTGTGTGTAATAAACCCACTGTATTTTGTGTGTAATATACCCACTGTATGCTGTGTGTAATATACCCACTGTATGTTGTGTGTAATAAAACCACTGTATGTTGTATGTAATATACCCACTGTATATTGTATGTAATATACCCACTGTATATTTTATGTAATATACCCACTGTATGTTGTGTGTAATAAACCCACTGTATGTTGTGTGTAATAAACCCACTGTTTGTTGTGTGTAATAAACCCACTGTTTGTTGTGTGTAATAAACCCACTGTTTGTTGTGTGTAATAAACCCACTGTTTGCTGTATGTAATATAGCCACTGTATGTTGTGTGTAATAAACCCACTGTATGCCGTATGTAATATACCCACTGTATGCTGTATGTAATATACCCACTGTATGCTGTGTGTAATGGGTCATCATCCAACCTCTTCCTCCATCCACCAGAGAACATTACCCCTATAGATCACCCAGTCTCTACCTGCATTTTCTTGAGAACATTAACAATATAGATCACTCGGAAATGCAATCCATCGATAATCGAGGGTAAACATTTTCTCATGTTTCAGGATTTCTCTGCAGACACGTCTGCTAGGATAAAAGCAATATCTACATATTGTTCAGGGTTGATAAAAGCAGGGATGAAAGCTAATCTAAGATATCCTGCGAATATTGTTGTTGAAGGAAAGGAAGGGCAGGTAGTGTTAAGCTCTCCTGATGAAGGCATTTTGCAGTATAAACCAGATAAATGTATAATACTTGCTCTGTGACATATGAAACTATGTATAGATAGTATAGAGATTAACGCACTGATGGTTAATATAATAATACGTTTTGAATGGCTATTGGATTATATGTTTTTTAGATGTGGTTTTTTTTTTTTGTTCTCTCTTCCCCCCTCCCCGGGTCATGAGAGTATAGATAGTTGGATGCTTAATTGTAGTTGAGATGGGAGAAAACCTGAATTTTATTTCATGGAATATTGGAGGTGTCACATCTCCAATAAAGCGCAAAGGCATTTTAAAAACTCTAAAAAAAACTTAATCCCGATATAATCCTCTTGCAAGATCTCCATTTAAGAGAGGCTGAGATACCAAAACGTAAGCCCAACTGGATAGCTGAAATGTTTGCTACACCCTGTGCTACAAGGAAATGTGGTGTAGCAATAATGATAAACAAAAGGTTAACGTATAATTAGCACCGAAGTAGATACAGCAGGCAGATGTGAAATTGTGCAATTAGAAATAGCTTCCAAAACTTGAACAATATGCAATATATATGGCCAAATAATATTCACAAGGAATTCTGGAATAAACTTAAATATTAATTAGTCTCATATTTAGACCAGAAACTAATCCTTGCTGGGGACTTTAATATGGTTCTATACCCGGAAATAGATAGGTTTAGGCAAAAGTAAAGCTGTGGAAAATACAAAAGGGAGGCTAGTTTTTTAGAGAGTTCTGTAAAACATTAACACCTAGATTTAGAGTTTTGCGTTAGAAGGGGTGCGTCAGCTACGCGTGTTTTTTTTCCCCCCGCACCTTTTAAACAACGCTAGTATTTAGTTCTCTGAAAGGCTGCGTTAGGCTCCAGAAAGGGAGCATACAGGCATATTTACCGCCACATGAACTCTCAATACCAGCGTTGCTTACGGACGCGGCCAGCTTTAAAAACATGCTCGTGCACGATATCCCCATAGGAAACAATGGGGCATTTTGAGCTGAAAAAAAACCTAACACCTGCAAAAAAGCAGCGTTCAGCTCCTAACGCAGCCCCATTGTTTCCTATGGGGAAACACGTCCTGAGGCTGCACCTAACATCCTAACATGAACCCCGAGTCTAAACACCCTAACCTTACACTTATTAACCCCTAATCTGCCGCCCCCGCTATCGCTGACCCCTGCATTTTATTATTAACCCCTAATCTGCCACTCCGTACACCTCCGCAACCTACATTATACCTATGTACCCCTAATCTGCTGCCCCTAACATCGCCAACCCCTATATTATATTTATTAACCCCTAATCTGCCCCCCTCCCTAACATCGCTGCTACCTTACCTACACTTCTTAACCCCTAATCTGCCGACCGGACATCGCCGCCACTATAATAAATGTATTAACCCCTAAACTGCCTCACTCCCGCCTCAAAAACCCTATAATAAATTTTATTAACCCCTAATCTGCCCTCCCTAACATCGCCGACACCTAACTTCAAGTATTAACCCCTAATCTGCCGACCGGACCTCGCCGCTACTCTAATAAATGTATTAACCCCTAAAGCTAAGTCTAACCCTAACACCCCCCTAAGTTAAATATAATTTTTATCTTACGAAATAAATGAACTCTTATTAAATAAATTATTCCTATTTAAAGCTAAATACTTACCTGTAAAATAAACCCTAATATAGCTACAATATAACGAATAATTATATTGTAGCTATTTTAGGATTTATATTTATTTTACAGGGAACTTTGTATTTATTTAAACTAGGTACAATAGCTATTAAATAGTTAATAACTATTTAATAGCTACCTAGTTAAAATAATTACAAAATTACCTGTAAAATAAATCCTAACCTAAGTTACAATTAAACCTAACACTACACTATCAATAAATTAATTAACTAAACTATCTACATTTATCTACAATTAAATCAACTAAACTAAATTACAAAAAAACCCACTAAATTACAAAAAATAAAAAAAGATAACCCCCCCAAAAAAAACAAAGCCCCCCAAAATAAAAAAATGCCCTACCCTATTCTAAAATAAAAAATGAACAGCTCTTTTACCTTACCAGCCCTTAAAAGGGCCTTTTGCGGGGCATGCCCCAAAGAAAACAGCTCTTTTGCATTTAAATAAACATACAATACCCCCCCCCCAACATTACAACCCACCACCCACATACCCCTAATCTAACCCAAACACCCCTTAAAAAACCTAACACTAAGCCCCTGAAGATCTCCCTACCTTATCTTCACCACGCCGGGTATCACCGATCCGTCCAGAAGAGAGTCCGAAGTCTTCATCCTATCCGGCAAGAAGAGGACATCCGGACCGGCAGACATCTTCATCCATATGGCATCTTCTATCTTCTTCCATCCGGCGCGGAGCGGGACCATCTTGAAGCAGCCGACGCAGATCCATCCTCTTCTTCCGGCGACTCCCGACGAATGAAGGTTCCTTTAAGTGACATCATCCAAGATGGTGTCCCTCGAATTCTGATTGGCTGATAGGATTCTATCAGCCAATCGGAATTAAGGTAGGAAAAATCTGATTCAAGTTCAATCGGACTGGATGATCCAATCAGCCAATCAGATTGAGCACGCATTCTATTGGCCGATCGGAACAGCCAATAGAATGCAAGCTCAATCTAATTGGATCAGCCAATCGGATTGAACTTGAATTTGATTGGCTGATTCAATCAGCCAATCAGATTTTTCCTACCTTAATTCCGATTGGCTGATAGAATCCTATAAGCCAATCGGAATTCGAGGGACGCCATCTTGGATGACATCACTTAAAGGAACCTTCATTCATCGGGAGTTGCTGGAAGAAGAGGATAGATCCGCGTCGGCTGCTTCATGATGGTCCCGCTCTGCACCGGATGGATGAAGATAGAAGACGCCGCCTGGATGAACATGTCTACCGGTCCAGATGTCCTCTTCTTGACGGATAGGATGAAGACTTCGGAACCTCTTCTGGACCTCTTCTTGCCGGATAGGATGAAGACTTCGGACGCTCTTCTGGACGGATCGGTGATACCCGGCATGGTAAAGATAAGGTAGGGAGATCTTCAGTGGCTTAGTGTTAGGTTTTTTTAAGGGGTGTTTGGGTTAGATTAGGGGTATGTGGATGGTGGGTTGTAATGTTGGGGGGTATTGTATGTTTATTTAAAGGCAAAAGAGCTGTTTTCTTTGGGGCATGCCCCGCAAAAGGCCCTTTTAAGGGCTGGTAAGGTAAAAGAGCTGTTAACTTTTTATTTTAGAATAGGGTAGGGCATTTTTTTATTTTCGGGGGCTTTGTTATTTTTTAGGGGGCTTAGAGTAGGTGTAATTAGTTTTAAATTCTTGTAATCTTATTTTATTTTTTGTAATTTAGTGTTAGGTTTAATTGTAACTTAGGTTAGGATTTATTTTACAGGTAATTTTGTATTTATTTTAACTAGGTAGCTATTAAATAGTTATTAACTATTTAATAGCTATTGTACCTAGTTAAAATAAATACAAAGTTGCCTGTAAAATAAAAATAAATCCAAAAATAGCTACAATATAATTATTTGTTATATTGTAGCTATATTAGGGTTTATTTTACAGGTAAGTATTTAGCTTTAAATAGGATTAATTTATTTAATAAGAGTTAATTCATTTCATTAGATAAAAATTATATTTAACTTAGGGGGGTGTTAGTGTTAGGGTTAGACTTAGCTTTAGGGGTTAATACATTTATTAGAGTAGCGGCGAAGTCCGGTCGGCAGATTAGGGGTTAATACTTGAAGTTAGGTGTCGGCGATGTTAGGGAGGGCAGATTAATGGTTAATACTATTTATTATAGGGTTTTTGAGGCGGGAGTGAGGCGGTTTAGGGGTTAATAAGTGTAGGTAGGTAGCGGCGATGTTGGGGGGGGCAGATTAGGGGTTAATAAATATAATATAGGGGTCGGCGATGTTAGGGGCAGCAGATTAGGGGTACATAGGGATAATGTAGGTTGCGGAGGTGTGCGGTCGGCAGATTAGTGGTTACATTTTTTTATTAGAGTGGCGGCGATGTGGGGAGACCTCGGTTTAGGGGTACATAGGTAGTTTATGAGTGTTAGTGTACTTTAGAGCACAGTAGTTAAGAGCTTTATGAACCGGCGTTAGCCCATAAAGCTCTTAACTCCAGACTTTTTTCTGCGGCTGGAGTTTTGTCGTTAGAGTTCTAATGCTCACTTCAGCCAAGACTCCAAATACCAGCGTGAGAAAGATCCCATTGAAAAGATGGGATACGCAATTGACGTTAGGGGATCTGCGGTATGGAAAAGTCACGGCTGGAAAGTGAGCGTTAGACCCATTCCTGACTGACTCTAAATACCAGCGGGCGTCCAAAACCAGCGTTGGGACCCCCTAACGCTTGTTTGGACGGCTAACGCAGAACTCTAAATCTAGGCGTTAGATTGAGGGATATATGGAGAGCTCAGCATCCAGAGTCAAGAGAATACTCTTGCGAATCTAAAGCATATAAGAATTTTTCCAGGATCGACATGTTTCTGGTAGAAGAAAACATATTGAAAACAGATATAGAAACTTTAGATTTTGTTCTATCAGATCATGCGATTATAACCCTAAAATTGAAATGTAATACCCTGGAGTGGCTGAACGTAAACACATTTAGATTTCCTGGATACATGGCTAATATAGGCTTCTGTAATTGGTTGAAACAGAGGTGGCGTGAATACTCTTATTTAAATCAGGGTTATAGACATAAAGTAGAAACCTTCTGGGAAGTGGGTAAAGCGGTACTGAGGGGGGAAATTAAACAATACATGATAAGAATGAAAAGAAAACAGAGGGCTAGGGAGATACAGCTAGCAAACCAGCTGAAAAATGCATATAGAAAATACATTATAAAACCCAATAAGATATCCTGGGATAGATATACAAAAGCAAGAGCAGAGCGAGAGTTTTTCTTGAATAAAAATGGGCACTGGAAGACATCAAAGCCAGGAATTACTGCAAAGGATTCCAAGGAATATCAGCTAAGCATCTGGCCAAAATTAGGAATGTCAGACAAAGTAAAAATATGATTACCTTAATAAAAATAATACCTATACTAAAGCTACGGAAATTCACAATGTCTTCCTTAAATATTATCAAAAAGTATATTCACACGGGGAAATAGAAATACAGGCAAACGAGAACTTTTGGAAGGAGATTAACCTACAATACAATTAAATCTAGAAATAAGTATAGAAGAAGTTAATGAGGCCATACATGCAATGAAATCAGGAAAAGCGCCAGGTCCGGACAGAATCTCAGCGGAATTCTACAAAATAATGAAAGTAGAATTAGCGGGAATTCTGTGTGAGATATTTAATTTATATTATATACAAAACAAAAAACAATCACTATATTTCACAGATCACCCACCATCTCTCTGCACTCCTTATAGAGCATAACAACAGATCACCCACCATCTCTCTGCACCTCTCATAGAGCATAACAACAGATCACCCACAATCTCTCTGCACTCCTTATAGAGCATAACAACAGATCACCCACCATCTCTCTGCACCTCTCATAGAGCATAACAACAGATCACCCACCATCTCTCTGCACCTCTCATAGAGCATAACAACAGATCACCCACCATCTCTCTGCACTCCTTATAGAGCATAACAACAGATCACCCACCATCTCTCTGCACCTCTCATAGAGCATAACAACAGATCACCCACCATCTCTCTGTACTCCTCATAGAGCATAACAACAGATCACCACCATCTCTCTGCACTCCTTATAGAGCATAACAACAGATCACCCACCATCTCTCTGTACTCCTTATAGAGCATAACAACAGATCACCCACCATCTCTCTGCACTCCTTATAGAGCATAACAACAGATCACCCACCATCTCTCTGCACTCCTTATAGAGCATAACAACAGATCACCCACCATCTCTCTGCACTCCTTATAGAGCATAACAACAGATCACCCACCATCTCTCTGCACTCCTTATAGAGCATAACAACAGATCACCCACCATCTCTCTGCACCTCTCATAGAGCATAACAACAGATCACCCACCATCTCTCTGCACTCCTTATAGAGCATAACAACAGATCACCCACCATCTCTCTGCACTCCTTATAGAGCATAACAACAGATCACCCACCATCTCTCTGCACTCCTTATAGAGCATAACAACAGATCACCCACCATCTCTCTGCACTCCTTATAGAGCATAACAACAGATCACCCACCATCTCTCTGCACTCCTCATAGAGCATAACAACAGATCACCCACCATCTCTCTGCACTCCTCATAGAGCA
This sequence comes from Bombina bombina, assembly GCF_027579735.1. Taxonomy (NCBI): domain Eukaryota; kingdom Metazoa; phylum Chordata; class Amphibia; order Anura; family Bombinatoridae; genus Bombina; species Bombina bombina. The sequence goes on along the minus strand of NC_069501.1, from coordinate 1,279,902,005 downwards.
TAACAACAGATCACCCACCATCTCTCTGCACTCCTCATAGAGCATAACAGATCACCCACCAT
>NC_069501.1:1279816580-1279901843 GCF_027579735.1 Bombina bombina | reverse complement strand
ATTTCTTATTAAACAGGGTATATTTAACAATCTTTATCATGGTCAAATCACAGTTCCTTTTGTTATCCACGTTTTTTTGGGTATCGTGAACTAGTACCCAGGCAGTGGTATTGCTATAGTCTCTGTGTGGTATGGAGACCGATAGATAGGTAGTGCCTATGATCAGATTGCTTGAGTTGGTAGCATTAGGGAAATGTTTTTCGCTACAAGACAAAATCTATTGGATGTGATATCATATTAATTTGAAAGATAGCAGACAGGGTTGGCAATATTATCCTAATGTGGGTACTCCTCAAATATATATTATTTTTAATGTTTGGTTAACTATAGGTATATCTTAGCCCTTTTGGACTTTTTGTTACGATAAATTATCAATCAAGAGGCAATTTCTTAGAAAAATAGGAGTGGACTAGACTTTTAAGGTCAAAATTGGATTTATCCTATACTTAGTTGTTACTTGAATGAGAGGTTGGTTGATTGGCATTTGGAAGTCGAGCATGATATCAGATGTCACCTGCATATAAGGAAAACTGGTGAATGTATATGATCAGGGATTGATGAACCTATTGAATATGCATTGGACCCGACAAGGCTATTTGTGTAAATAGCATTTATGTAAAAGGTGTTCTATTATATGATCGTAAGGTATTATACCATATGTCCTTTTGTATCTAAGAGTGCGTGTAGTAATTCTTTTAATTGAGAAAGGATTTCTATTAGTCTTTATTTCTAACTGACTATCTAAGATTCAGATAGGTTTCAATTAGATTTTTTCATGTGTGGGGGAAGGAAGCTGGTAAGACCTAACAGTTAATTTGAGTCATAAGTGGGCATAGGAGTGGGTTCTCGTTACTAGTTGAAGAGGTGGGCCAGGTCCTCTCTATTGTTTAGACCTTTTGATCATATACATACACAAATAGCCTTGTCGGGTCCAATGCATATTCAATAGGTTCATCAATCCCTGATCATATACATTCACCAGTTTTCCTTATATGCAGGTGACATCTGATATCATGCTCGACTTCCAAATGCCAATCAACCAACCTCTCATTCAAGTAACAACTAAGTATAGGATAAATCCAATTTTGACCTTAAAAGTCTAGTCCACTCCTATTTTTCTAAGAAATTGCCTCTTGATTGATAATTTATCGTAACAAAAAGTCCAAAAGGGCTAAGATATACCTATAGTTAACCAAACATTAAAAATAATATATATTTGAGGAGTACCCACATTAGGATAATATTGCCAACCCTGTCTGCTATCTTTCAAATTAATACGATATCACATCCAATAGATTTTGTCTTGTAGCGAAAAACATTTCCCTAATGCTACCAACTCAAGCAATCTGATCATAGGCACTACCTATCTATCGGTCTCCATACCACACAGAGACTATAGCAATACCACTGCCTGGTACTAGTTCACGATACCCAAAAAAACGTGGATAACAAAAGGAACTGTGATTTGACCATGATAAAGATTGTTAAATATACCCTGTTTAATAAGAAATGGGTCATGATGTTATGATAATGTCATATATTATACACACTTATGAATACATATCAAGATCCCTTGAGTCTAAAACAGGGACCTCAGAACTTCGAATATATAGAGGCGGTCCAAATAGTGACCATGCTCTCTATTATATTTTATTTTTATTTTTAGTCATTTTTTGATTATCATAAGTGTTGTAAAACATATATAAGAGATACATATAACATCTCTAACTGCCAATTTTGTTTCTCATGGAAAATACCCAAAGGCAGAGGGTCTGAAATGATCGCCGCTAATTGGTTTGCATATTGCAACATTTGTTTCTATTTAGATGCACTGAATGTCAAATGAGGATATAGAGGTAAGCTAATCTGATCCGTAAACCGGAAATGAAGTCACGACTTACGTTTCCTACTTTTTGATACATCTAAATATAAACAGTAGTATTGCCATGAGCACGTTCACTGCAATTACCCCCTATATGACATCAAATATGTCCACAAATAAACTCTACATTTGACAATTAAAGTTACTTTTTTACAAATGCCAAGCGGAACCGGAAGTGGAATGTTTTGTAAGCCACATCCGGGTACTCCAGCAAACCCCTATTTAAAGATGCTTTGCTTACCACTGGATCAGTCTTGAAAAAGGTCTTTTGAGGACCGAAACGCGTAGACCCTTTGGTAAGCATCTTTTCAACCCGATTACCTATATTTTTTACTGTATTACGCTATGTTGTTATTTTGGGTTACAGGAATCTACTGGGGACGACAATATTGAGCCGTTGATTGCCTAAAGTTCATTGGGATCCCTGGAATTTACCTTGTCTCACCCAATACATATATTCTTCTACCTTCATCTTATTGTTTGACACTATATATTTTTTCAACTTTTTTTCAATTTTTCCACTTTGCTTAGTTGTGGTTAGACTTTGATTTTTTCCACCACTGTGATATATCTGGATCACCTATTGGCCATATTTGGATTACAAATGGTTTAACTTTTTATGCTTGTCTTTTTCTGATTTTTTCGCACCGATTTTTGCACCCACTTTGTTCTCCAGCCTCCTTTGTTGAACACCAATTTTTTGGTTTTTTTATTTTATTTTTCATTGACTTTATATTTGACTTTAAGCGCTACCTCATCTGTTTTTTTAGGATACCTCACCATTCTTTTGGACTTGGATTCCTTCTGTTTTTGTGTCGGAGTCCTAGTTTCCTTTTGACATTATTTTATGTGCACTTTTTTGTTGATTTTATATCCAGTTTTATCATCTTCACCACTGTGTTGCATTCCACTTGTTATCATTTTGACTGTGTTGTAATTAACCACATTGTATTTGTCCTCTGGGAGCTTTCAAGCATCCACACCCAGGTCTACTCTGGAATAGGGATACTCTTCAATTGTTGCACGCACCACCCACAATTCACCACAGTACACACGCAAATATGGATCCATAACTGACTCAATTCTTAGACAGCCAATTGCCCCTTTTTTACGCACCTCAGATTTCTACGCTAATTATAATTATATGAACATCAAGTGTTTTTTAATATTCTTTTAATGTTTGCTAGCAATCCTATGGTTTTAACATTTTCTATTGCCCTTCTTAAAGACTTGCTCGGCAATCTTTGCCTTACACCATTTGGTTTTATCCTATTTTACAATTTATGACGTGTATTGTTTTATCTGATTGTAATAAATCCTCATTTTAAACGTATCGGCAGTTTTGTATATTTGTCCCTTGGCCTTTTTGGCGCTGTACCAATCCCTGTGTTTCAGTATTACTTTTTTCTGGGGGAGGTTAGACCCCATTTTTTTGGTTACAGCTTAGGGCATTCTTAGCGCTTGAATACCACTACTATTACCCATAACAACAGATCACCCACCATCTCTCTGCACTCCTTATAGAGCATAACAACACATCACCCACCATCTCTCTGCACTCCTCATAGAGCATAACAACAGATCACCCACCATCTCTCTGCACTCCTTATAGAGCATAACAACAGATCACCCACCATCTCTCTGCACTCCTTATAGAGCATAACAACAGATCTCCCACCATCTCTCTGTACTCCTTATAGAGTATAACAACAGATCACCCACCATCTCTCTGCACTCCTTATAGAGCATAACAACAGATCACCCACCATCTCTCTGCACTCCTTATAGAGCATAACAACAGATCTCCCACCATCTCTCTGCACTCCTTATAGAGCATAACAACACATCACCCACCATCTCTCTGCACTCCTCATAGAGCATAACAACAGATCACCCACCATCTCTCTGCACTCCTTATAGAGCATAACAACAGATCACCCACCATCTCTCTGCACTCCTTATAGAGCATAACAACAGATCTCCCACCATCTCTCTGTACTCCTTATAGAGTATAACAACAGATCACCCACCATCTCTCTGCACTCCTTATAGAGCATAACAACAGATCACCCACCATCTCTCTGCACTCCTTATAGAGCATAACAACAGATCTCCCACCATCTCTCTGCACTCCTTATAGAGCATAACAACAGATCACCCACCATCTCTCTGCACTCCTTATAGAGTATAACAACAGATCTCCCACCATCTCTCTGCACTCCTTATAGAGCATAACAACAGATCACCCACCATCTCTCTGCACTCCTTATAGAGCATAACAACACATCACCCACCATCTCTCTGCACTCCTCATAGAGCATAACAACAGATCACCCACCATCTCTCTGCACTCCTTATAGAGCATAACAACAGATCACCCACCATCTCTCTGCACTCATAATAGAGCATAACAACAGATCACCCACCATCTCTCTGCACTCCTTATAGAGCATAACAACAGATCACCCACCATCTCTCTGTACTCCTTATAGAGCATAACAACAGATCTCCCACCATCTCTCTGCACTCCTTATAGAGTATAACAACAGATCTCCCACCATCTCTCTGCACTCCTTATAGAGCATAACAACAGATCACCCACCATCTCTCTGCACTCCTTATAGAGCATAACAACAGATCACCCACCATCTCTCTGCACTCCTTATAGAGCATAACAACAGATCACCCACCATCTCTCTGCACTCCTTATAGAGCATAACAACAGATCACCCACCATCTCTCTGCACTCCTTATAGAGCATAACAACAGATCACCCACCATCTCTCTGCACTCCTTATAGAGCATAACAACAGATCACCCACCATCTCTCTGTACTCCTCATAGAGCATAACAACAGATCGACCACCATATCTCTGCACTCCTCATAGAGCATAACAACAGATCACCCACCATCTCTCTGCACTCCTTATAGAGCATAACAACAGATCTCTCACCATCTCTCTGCACTCCTTATAGAGCATAACAACAGATCTCCCACCATCTCTCTGCACTCCTCATAGAGCATAACAACAGATCACCCACCATCTCTCTGCACTCCTTATAGAGCATAACAACAGATCACCCACCATCTCTCTGCACTCCTTATAGAGCATAACAACAGATCACCCACCATCTCTCTGCACTCCTCATAGAGCATAACAACAGATCACCCACCATCTCTCTGCACTCCTCATAGAGCATAACAACAGATCTCTCACCATCTCTCTGCACTCCTTATAGAGCATAACAACAGATCTCTCACCATCTCTCTGCACTCCTTATAGAGCATAACAACAGATCACCCACCATCTCTCTGCACTCCTCATAGAGCATAACAACAGATCTCTCACCATCTCTCTGCACTCCTTATAGAGCATAACAACAGATCACCCACAATTCCCTCCACAATCTCTATGAATCCTTCATTGATCACCCACCCTTTAACTGCCTAGCCTTGCGACCTATCGATCATCTACCCTCTTCCTATGTGGATCACAATACTTTAAAAAACGCATCTAATGTTCTTTTTACAGAAACCACCTGAAGTCTAAAGGGATTTGATTTGTTCTTTTTACAGATGAACTCCTAGGTTGGCCAATTCATATTTAGAGTTAGTCTGGCAATAGCCACTGATTGGTTGACTTTTCATGACTGTGTAGGCGCAGGAGAGTTACATTTAGGCTGCTTAATAAACAAGGCGGAAATAAAATGAAGTAGTGATAAACTGAAATATGTTTACTGCATTTCTGCACCAGTGTGAGACAGTTGTTGGCTCAGATTTTGCAATGATTTTCTGTAATTCTGGGTAAATTCCTTATTTAAACCATATGAGACAATTAACTCTGGATTGTGATTAACTCACAGACAACCCCTGTGGCTACCAGAGCAATAATGTACTGCAAAGTTATGAGTTACTACAATATTGGGCAAGCAAACTAACTTGCCATTCCTATTTAACAAACAATCTACTAAAGGTTCATGTTCCCACAATTCTATAGTCACTACATCTCTCGCAGCAATGCATCATCTTTAGGAGGATAATTTACGCAGTATTATGCCCAACCTGCATCCAACTGGACCACTGATTATTTAGCAAGGAATATACTGAATAGTTGTCTAGCCTGACCTGAATTATAATCAGAAAACCAGCAATAACAGAATAAACCATAGACAAAGCTCTTCAATGCTCTGGTTCATATTATTGCTAAAATTCTGATACTCAAGGAAAATACCAGATCTTTCATATTCGGTAAAACCTTCAATGTAAACACACAAGTGGCGCTCAAACACGGGTGGGTTAGGACAGGTATTACAAGCTGAAAGTACATTGCGCAAAAGCAAATTCCAATGTGTGCTAACTTCAGGACTTCGGATATCGCAACCTCATTATCTTCTTCCTATAGACTTCAATGGAGCGTGCTGAAGTAAAAAACACCTATCGATTGGACGCTAACCCAAAACCGCGCTAGACCTACACTGCTATTCCCGAAGGTAGTTATATCTTACTTTCCAAAGTTCTTCACATAGAAGAAAATGTTCTTTTTATTTTGAAATATATATCTAATTACGTTTTTGTAAAATATATAGTTATACTTATATATCTTTATGAATATATAGGTATAGAAACATAGATATAAATAGAAATAAATATTTAAAAATACAAAGAACATTTTTTTCTAATTGAAGAACATTGGATTTCAAAATATTTATAGTAAAAACACAGTTAAACACACTATTACATATTAAAACTGATTTAAAAATATTTTTCAACTTTTAAGGTATTTGAGTGGAAAGGGCTTTTTCCATTCAAACAGCTTGTTATATACCATATACATTTAAACCCTTATAATAAAAATGTGATTATATTTATATTAATACGTTTTATCAGATAGTGAATATGTGAGTGTAACACTTTAATTTATTTATGTTGTGTTTGGTGCTCATTTTACTCCTTACACTTTACACAAACCCAACACAAACTAATTTAGTTTGCGTTATCCTAACCACTAGTAAATTCTAGCCCATTATTAGCTAAAGAGTTGATTTAGTCAGCTGTGTGAATGTACAGTGCAGAGTTTATGGAGTCGAGGTTGCTGACCTCTTCAGCTTGCAATTCATATACAGGGGCCGAATTATAAAGCTCTGATTGGAGTTTGATGCCCCTGTTTCCGCGCAAGCCTTTAGGCTTTCCAGAAACAGCAGTTATGAAGCAGAGGTCTAAAGACCGTTGCCCCATAACTTGCCCGCCTGCTCTGAGGCTGCGGACATCAATCCGCCGGATCCTATACGATCGGGCTGATTGTCACCCTTTGCTGATTGGCCGAGAATCTGCAGGGGGTAGCATGGCACCAGCAGTTCACAAGAACTGCTTGTGTAATGATAAATGCTGACAGCGTATGCTGTCGGGCTTTATCGATGTGCGGTGGACATGATGCTACATCGTATCATGTCTGCTCGCACTGTTATAAATCGCCCCCACAGTGTGAATTTCTCTTAACTCCCCATTCCATACTATATGAATGGCTATATGCTGCTTTAGCTGGTTTTTAGCTCTGAGACTGGCACCTTATTCATGCCCAGCTCATGCCAATTGTGTAAAATACTGATTGGTAAGTACTCATTTACAAGACACCAATCTCTACATAAAAAAATAAAAATAAAACAACATTTTTCTTTTTAATCCAATATATTGCAAAGTGTGTTAACCATTTGTGCACTATTTCATTATTACACCTTTAATATCTCGGTGCTATAATAATGGCATTTGTTGTTGAAGATGGCAATTTACAGATTATGTACAGAGAGTTTCTCGATCACCCAGTGATATTGCACCAGCTCAGATATAAAACACAGGGCAGTAGCGACCACACAAACTATACAGAAACAAAAGCAACGTCAGGTAATGCTGGCTTCAGTGTGATGTAAATAACAGCTTAAAAAGTATAAATAGAACCCCAAGCCATCAGCAATCATGGCAATGCACAGTAAATACACACAACTGACTATACAGCTGCCACCTCATTGTGTCCTGTACATCACTGTCCCCAGAGAGAGAGAAATGACTTATGTAACGTCTAATCAAAGTCATTGCTAGTCCCGGGTTCCATGGCACACCGCCTGGCACGCACTGGCATATGTACAGCAGCTACCATAAGGCTTTGAAGTCACTCAGGTCTGTAGGATCAGGCAGCAGTCGGACAAAACACAGAACAGTAAATGAAATAATTCCAACACTTAAATTAAATTTAGTTTCCATTGTTCATATTTCCAAGAATACCACAACAAGTCACCGTGTCCTGGTTAACTCCTTATTGCCCATGCTTAGAGGGCACTTCCTTGGCCCAGGTTGTAAATCTTCATGGTGGACCCAGGCTGCTTACAGTTGTGTAGCTGAACTTAGAAAGAGATGCTCCTGGCACACCTACTTCTTCCTCAGGGTCACGAAAACGCCGGCAAGGCTTGATACAGCTGGAGAATGTGCCCAGAAATGCTTTACGAAAGCGTTTGTTCATGAAGCAATAGATCAGAGGGTTCACGCAGCATGACGTGTAAGACAGAAGGTGAATAAAAGAGATGGGGACTCCACTTAATGTTTGGAAGGCTGACTTCTCATCAAACGCCTTCCATGTGTTGGCTACAAAGATTGGCATCCAACATATAAAGAACATGGCCACTATAACAATCAGCATGCGGATCACGCGCTTCTTAGCCATCAGTTTGGCCTCTGAGTTGTTGATACGTGCGCGGTCCATGTTGGTGCAGCTGCAGGGAGTCAGAGTAGACATTTCCATGGTGTTGCGTCGTTTCGAGACCTGGATGTAGCAACCATCTCCCTCGTCACATGCGCCCATTGCCACTGTAGTAGTCATTCCATTTTTATGAGCTGCCAGGAAGACAAAAAAGGAGTTAATCTTCCTCATAAACCAAAGGGACATCATTTTGTCAATGGCAATAAGGCCTGTGCCTAGCCCAGCAAATTGTGAGAGGTCATTCTATACCATGGCACCTTCCTACTCCTGTTTTATTTGTTATTTCTATTACATATTTATGGTCCCTGGTTGTGCGTGGGGTGCATGATGTGCCCAGCAAATTGTGAGAGGTCATTCTATACCATGGCACCTTCCTACTCCTGTTTTATTTGTTATTTCTATTACATATTTATGGTCCCTGGTTGTGCGTGGGGTGCATGATGTGCCCAGCAAATTGTGAGAGGTCATTCTATACCATGGCGCCTTCCCACTCCTGTTTTATTTGTTATTTCTATTACATATTTATGGTCCCTGGTTGTGCGTGGGGTGCATGATGTGCCCAGCAAATTGTGAGAGGTCATTCTATACCATGACGCCTTCCCATGACGCCTTCCCATGACGCCTTTTATTTGTTATTTCTATTACATATTTATGGTCCCTGGTTGTGCGTGGGGTGCATGATGTGCCCAGCAAATTGTGAGAGGTCATTCTATACCATGGCACCTTCCTACTCCTGTTTTATTTGTTATTTCTATTACATATTTATGGTCCCTGGTTGTGCGTGGGGTGCATGATGTGCCCAGCAAATTGTGAGAGGTCATTCTATACCATGGCACCTTCCTACTCCTGTTTTATTTGTTATTTCTATTACATATTTATGGTCCCTGGTTGTGCGTGGGGTGCATGATGTGCCCAGCAAATTGTGAGAGGTCATTCTATACCATGGCACCTTCCCATGACGCCTTTTATTTGTTATTTCTATTACATATTTATGGTCCCTGGTTGTGCGTGGGGTGCATGATGTGCCCAGCAAATTGTGAGAGGTCATTCTATACCATGGCACCTTCCTACTCCTGTTTTATTTGTTATTTCTATTACATATTTATGGTCCCTGGTTGTGCGTGGGTGCATGATGTCCCCAGCTCGGCTCAGAGAAATATATCAGGCAAATCAGTGGGGATGGGAGGGATCAGCAGCTGCACCCTGATATAACCTAACGCTCCCAGCAAACTACCTTATACTGTGCCGTAAACCTCATGAGGCGCTCAGTCTCCTCATCCCTACGTCTCTTTTCTGTCTTTATGAACAAAAAGAAATGTAGTCTAGAAATGACCTTTAGCAATTGTATCCAACCATACTTCTGCTAATCAGTCACAGCGCCAATCTCCTTAAAGCATACACAAGGTACTGAAAATAGCGGCCTACCTTACCTCTGCGTTCAGCTTGACTGTCCTGCTACTATCAGTACCTTGTGTATGAGATATAGAGCTGTGACTGATTAGCAGAAGGATGTTTACTAAAGAAATACAGACAAAGAATGGAAGCTAACCAAGCTTTTCTGAATTCTCCTCTGCACCACTGATAATAACTCTGATACTTTGTTTCATTTATATACGTTACAGGATATTTCTAATTATTTGCTTTTATTGTTACTATTAGTGTCAATATTTGTTTTTAGTGATACTATTTTATAGGAATATCACATTTTTTTAGGCTGTTTTACGTATAGCCACAATAAATAGTATTATGGTTATTTACCCCTGTATTTATTTCCTGACATACATTTTAGTGCTTTAGTGCCCTCCCCCCTTACTAGATTACAAGTTGACTGCTATTGATAATACAGGTGTGATTAATGTAGCAGGATTGCTCTAGGATAAGTGCACAATCTGGAATTACAAGTCGAGGGTAAAACAGAATAACCAGAGAATGTCTGTAGTGTAGTGTGTAGTGCAGTGTGTGTATTTGTGTGTAGTGCAATGTTTGTATGTGTGTAATGTGTGTGTGTGTGGTGCAGTGTGTGTGTTTGTAGTGCAATGTTTGCATGTGTGTGTAGGTGTGCAGTATGCATATGTGTGTGTGTAGTGCAGTGTGTGTTTGGAGTGCAATGTTTGCATGTGTGTGTAGTGTGTGTATGTGTGTGTAGTGCAGTGCGTCTGTAGTGCCATGTGTGTGTGTGTGTGTAGTGCCATGTGTGTTTGTAGTGTAGTGTGTGTGTATGTGTATGTGTGTGTAGTGCAGTGTGTATGTGTCTGTAGTGTGTGTGTATGTGTATGTGTGTGTAGTGTAGTGTGTATGTGTCTGTAGTGTAGTGTGTGTGTATGTGTGTGTAGTGTGTATGTGTTTGTAGTGCAGTGTGTATGTGTCTGTAGTGTAGTGTATGTGTATGTATCTGTAGTGTAGTGTGTATGTGTGTGTAACCCTCTGTGTGTGATTGTGTCTCTCTCTCTCTAACCCTCTGTGTATGATTGTGGCTCTCTCTCTCTCTTTTTCTCTCTCTCAATAAACCTCTGTGTGTAATTGTGTCTCTTTCTCTCTCTCTTTCTCTCTCTCTCTCTCTAACCCTCTGTGTGTGATTGTGTCTCTCTCTCTCTAACCCTCTGTGTGATTGTGTGTGTCTCTCTCTTTCTCTCTCTAACCCTCTGTGTGTGATTGTGACGCTTTCTCTTTCTCTCTCTCTAACCCTCTGTGTATGATTGTGTGTCTCTCTCTCTCTCTCTCTCTCTCTCTCTCTCTAACCCTCTGTGTATGATTGTGTCTCTCTCTCTCTCTAACCCTCTGTGTATGATTGTGTGTGTCTCTCTCTCTCTTTCTCTCTCTCTAACCCTCTGTGTGTGATTGTGTCTCTCTCTCTTTCTCTCTCTCTCTCTAACCCTCTGTGTGTGATTGTGTGTCTCTCTCTCTTTCTCTCTCTAACCCTCTGTGTGTGATTGTGTCTCTCTCTCTCTCTCTCTCTCTCTCTAACCCTCTGTGTATGATTGTGTCTCTCTCTCTCTCTAACCCTCTGTGTATGATTGTGTGTGTCTCTCTCTCTCTTTCTCTCTCTCTAACCCTCTGTGTGTGATTGTGTCTCTCTCTCTTTCTCTCTCTCTCTCTAACCCTCTGTGTATGATTGTGTATCTCTCTCTTTCTCTCTCTCTAACCCTCTGTGTGTGATTGTGTCTCTCTCTCTTTCTCTCTCTCTCTCTAACCCTCTGTGTATGATTGTGTATCTCTCTCTTTCTCTCTCTCTAACCCTCTGTGTGTGATTGTGTCTCTCTCTCTTTCTTTCTCTCTCTCTAACCCTCTGTGTGTGATTGTGTCTCTCTCTTTCTCTCTCTCTCTAACCCTTTGTGTGTGATTGTCTCTTTCTATCTCTCTCTTTAACCCTCTGTGTGTGATTGTGTGTCTCTCTCTCTTTCTCTCTCTCTCTAACCCTCTGTGTATGATTGTCTCTCTCTCTCTCTTTCTCTCTCTCTAACCCTCTGTGTATGATTGTGTCTCTCTTTCTCTCTCTCTCTCTCTCTCTAACCCTCTGTGTGTGATTGTGTCACTCTTTATCTAACCCTCTGTATGGGATTGTGTCTCTCTCTATCTAACCCTCTCTGTGTGTGATTGTGTCTCTCTCTCTCTTTCTCTCTCTCTAACCCTCTACGTGTGATTGTGTCTCTCTTTCTCTCTCTAACCCTCTGTGTGTGATTGTGTCTCTCTCCCCCCCGTCTCTGTCTCCCTCTCCCCCCGAGTGCTTTTCTGTGTTTCTGTCTACCTTTTATTTATTTAATTAATTGGTAGTGCCATCTGATGGTGTGGCCTTATTTAAAGGGGTGGGGCCAAGCGCCCCACCATGTTTAAATTTCACCAGCCGCCACTGGATCAAGACATTTTTATATTTACTGAATAATGAAAGAATCTATAAGCATAATTTGCAGCATTAAAGTAAAAAGTATGTTTTAAACATATTTCTAGATCTCATAATCAGAGCAAGCATTTTGTTATCTGGCAAGAGTTTCTGTTACAATCCTTTAGACTAAAATCAGATGTTTACTAAGTTGACCAGTTTTCTAAGACACCATTTAAAGGGACATGAAACCCATATGTTTTCTTTCATGATTTAGAAAGAGCATGCAATTTTAAATAACTTTCCAATTTACATCTAATATCTAATTTTCTTCATTCTTTTGATATCCTTTGTTGGAAATCATATCTAAATATGCTCAGTAGCTGCTGATTGGTGGCTGCACATAGATACCTCATGTGACTGGCTCACCCATGTGCATTATTATTTCTTCAACAAAGGATATCTAAAGAATGAAGGTGTATCCTAGCCACTGCCTCACCAGACTCTGACGTCACTGCACGTCACTGGTGTGTGTGTAGTGTGTGTATGTATGTGTGTGTAGTGCGGTGTGTGTAGTGTGTATGTGTGTGTAGTGTGTATGTATGTGTGTGTAGTGCAGTGTGTATGTGTATGTGTGTGTAGTGTAGTGTGTATGTGTGTGTAGTGTGTATGTATGAGTGTGTGTGTGTGTATGTATGTGTGTGTAGTGTATATGTGTGTATGTGTGTGTAGTGCAGTGTGTATGTGTGTGTAGTGTAGTGTGTATGTGTGTGTAGTGCAGTGTGTATGTGTATGTGTGTGTAGTGTAGTGTGTATGTGTGTGTAGTGTAGTGTGTATGTGAGTGTAGTGTGTAGTGTGGTGTGTATAGTGTTGTGTAGTGTAGTGTGTATGTGTGTGTAGTGCAGTGTGTATGTGTATGTGTGTGTGTATGTATGTGTGTGTAGTGTGTATGTGTGTGTAGTGCAGTGTGTATGTGTATGTAGTGTAGTGTGTATGTGTGTGTAGTGTAGTGTGTATGTGAGTGTAGTGTGTAGTGTGGTGTGTATAGTGTTGTGTAGTGTAGTGTGTATGTGTGTGTAGTGCAGTGTGTATGTGTATGTGTGTGTGTATGTATGTGTGTGTAGTGTGTATGTGTATGTGTGTGTAGTGTGTATGTGTGTATGTATGTGTGTGTAGTTTTGTGTGTGTAGTGTGTATGTGTGTGTAGTGTGTATGTGTGTGTAGTAAGACTCAAAAGGTGTTGCCTCCCCAAAATCTGCTGCACTAGGCCCGTGCCTTGTTTGTCTAGGCCAAAATACGCCCCTGGTGCACCCCTATAGTTTCTCTGATATCACAGCCAGGCTAAACATCTCTCATGATCCAGCACATAACAGCACTAAAAGGTTAGCATGATAGGGTTAAAATAAAGTATTACACTACTGTGCATAAATATTAAATGTATAATGTATGTTTATTATTGAAATATGGGGGAGGGGAGCATGCTGCATGCTGGTAGTGGTAGGGAGGTAAGAACTCTATGCACGGGAGGTAAGTACTCTGTGCAGGGGAGGTAAGTACTCTGTGCAGGGGAGGTAAGTACTCTGTGCAGGGGAGGTAAGTACTCTATGCACAGGAGGTAAGTACTCTATGCACAGGAGGTAAGTACTCTGTGCAGGGGAGGTAAGTACTCTGTGTAGGGGAGGTAAGTACTCTGTGCAGGGGAGGTAAGTACTCTGTGCAGGGGAGGTAAGTACTCTATGCACAGGAGGTAAGTACTCTATGCACAGGAGGTAAGTACTCTGTGCAGGGGAGGTAAGTACTATGTGCAGGGGAGGTAAGTACTCTGTGTAGGGGAGGTAAGTACTCTGTGCAGGGGAGGTAAGTACTCTGTGCAGGGGAGGTAAGTACTCTATGCACAGTAGGTAAGTACTCTATGCACAGGAGGTAAGTACTCTGTGCAGGGCAGGTAAGTACTCTGTGTAGGGGAGGTAAGTACTCTGTGCAGGGGAGGTAAGTACTCTGTGCAGGGGAGGTAAGTACTGTGCAGGGGAGGTAAGTACTCTGTGCAGGGGAGGTAAGTACTCTGTGCAGGGGAGGTAAGTACTCTATGCACAGGAGGTAAGTACTCTGTGCAGGGGAGGTAAGTACTCTGTGCAGGGGAGGTAAGTACTCTGTGTAGGGGAGGTAAGTACTCTGTGCAGGGGAGGTAAGTACTCTGTGCAGAGGAGGTAAGTACTCTGTGCAGGGGAGGTAAGTACTCTGTGCAGAGGAGGTAAGTACTCTGTGCAGAGGAGGTAAGTACTCTGTGTAGGGGAGGTAAGTACTCTGTGCAGAGGAGGTAAGTACTCTGTGCAGAGGAGGTAAGTACTCTGTGTAGGGGAGGTAAGTACTCTGTGCAGAGGAGGTAAGTACTCTGTGTAGGGGAGGTAAGTACTCTGTGCAGAGGAGGTAAGTACTCTGTGTAGGGGAGGTAAGTACTCTGTGTAGGGGAGGTAAGTACTCTGTGCAGGGGAGGTAAGTACTCTGTGCAGAGGAGGTAAGTACTCTGTGCAGGGGAGGTAAGTACTCTGTGCAGAGGAGGTAAGTACTCTGTGCAGAGGAGGTAAGTACTCTGTGTAGGGGAGGTAAGTACTCTGTGACTTCCTCACTAGGCTTGTGCTGAGAGGTCATTTAGATTAAAGGATGTGTCCCTGCAGCAAGCTACTTAGGTAGAATCTGTACTAACGTTACTACTTAGACTATAAGGTATCAGCACGTTAATAATATGAGACCTTTGGCTTCTTTGTTTAGATCCATCTCAAACTGGATTCCTCTGTACAGCTCCCGCGAGATAAGTCCATAGGCCACAATCATTACCACGCCAGGGATGAAGAAGAGTAAGGTCAGTAGGAGGACATACCTGTAGGAGACAGACAGTAGGTGGTTATAGGGCACACAGTGTTTTATACATGAGTTGGCTCCCCCTTCCCAACATGTCATGCATACGCAAGTATGCACTGTAGCCTATTGTCCTGTGCTGGGGGAGGTTCAAACTAATCACTTCACAGGGCCACATTTTACTTAAATCAAAACAATATTTATTGCTTAAAAAGCCTATCATTTTTGCGCAGTAGGAGGAGTCAGGACACAATGTAATAAATTAAAACAACATACTGTACATTTTGTTTTCTCACATTAAAATAAAAATATTCTACTTTGCAGCAATTTTTTCATTTGACGAAAATATCTTTTTCTAGTCTGTGACAATTACTAATAAACCACTCTCTGAAGAAGTGCGCCAGGTGGCACAGGAAACGCATCAGATCTTACCTGTGGGTGTGACAATAAGTATAATACCTTTGTATACAATAACTGCACCTGTTATAATAAACCACTAACACAGCAGATCACAAGCGTGGGGTTAATGTTACTGTCCAGCACTTAGGTACAGACCAGGGTTAACCTCTTGGTTACCAAAGAGGTCTGTAATGCATTGATATGAACTGCTGCTTTCTTTGACAGCCAAGGTAGCACAAAGCTGTCAGTTACTGTTACGGTTGCCTCCAGGCTGGCTGGAAGTTGGACCGTAGAAAAGGATGCTCCTAGCGCTCACCAAAGAATCATCAGCACCGTAGTCAGCAATCCCTGTAGTGATATAGCTGAAGCTGTCCCCTACAAACATGAGTCAAAGCTGCAAGTTAGAGGGACAGAAATAGGTCTGAAGTGCTGGAGCACACAGCCTGCTTTTTATTGAGGTTACATGCAAACAGGACACTCTCAGGGGGAGGCATAAAATCCCCCATCACACATTTGATATTAGATAGAGAGACACTCCCTTTGACAGGCCACAACATTTACTTCAGCAGATAACATTTTACACACAATAAAACAATGCAGTCCACCTTATCACTACTAGAAGTCTGATTAGACAATGGGAAAGTTTATCACTAAACTTAATTAGAGCTGATCCCAGCAAACTTGTATTTAGAATGCTTCTTGAAGCTGAACAAAGTTATCTCTGTAGTTCTGACCAAAGGGTCTGTCACATAGCACTTAATGGCACACAATGAAACTGAACAAAGTGGGAGAAAGCCAGGGACAAGTCATTTCACAGGTCTGGGGACATAGTCTTAAAGGGGCATTGTTCACCAAAGTCACAATATGTCCCCAGACGGTTCTTAAAGGGCCACACACACCCAACAAAAGTCAATATGTCCTCAGGGGCACAATCTTCCAGGGGCCATAGTCATGTGGAAGGAGGCTGGCAAATAGGCTTCTCCAAAATCCAGGGAAGCAGGGCAATTTTCCATTTAAAGGGCCAGTTACAAACAGCAGTTTGTAACATATCTCCCCTTTTGGAGGGAGACTAACCAGGCACCTGACCTTCTGCCGGTCAGTGCCTAAATTAGTCTCGCAACCCACCCACAAATAATCGTTAGCAGCAAAGTAGCCCCCCCACAATACGTAGTACTGGCCTGTAAGTTCCAGGTTGCAGGATGAAAGTGCAGCATCCTCGGCCTTCCTGGCGCAGCTGGGCAAATAGCTGATGGTACTTGGGGGGCAGAGGCCAGCGGCACTCTGCCCTGGTGCCAGCGCTTCTGCTGGGGTGAGGGGTTTGCAGGCCAGTTCTGTAACAAGGACAAGGTCTGTAGGGCAGAGGCCAGCAGCGCTCTGTCCTGATGCCAGCTCTTCTGCTGGGGGAATTGGGGCATAGTCCTGCCCGGTGGCAAAGGGAACGTGGGGGTCAGTGGGGGCCAACATCTCCACTGTTAACCCTGGGCCCAAGTTAGGAGTTAGCTGGGGAGGGGGAGATTGGCTTACCTCCTCCTCCTGATACTCCGGCGGCCGTTGGGAAGGGAGGTCGATGCTCTCCGCTTCCTGTGGAACATGCTGCGGCTGGGGAGAGAGACCGGTTGTCTCCTCTCCCTGGAAGGCACACTCCGGCTGGGGAGGGAGGTTGATGCTCTCCCCTCCCTGTAGCTGGGTCTGTCGCTGGGGATCTGGGCCGCCTGCCCAGCATCCCTGTAGGGCCGGTAGAGAGACTGCGGTCCCATCTCCACCTGCCTGCTGGGGGTCCTCCCAGGACCAGTCTATGAGGCCTGCTGCCTCTGGTATCTCTGGTTGGGGTTGGGGAAGGAGACCGGTTGTCTCTTCCCTCTGCACAGTATACTGCCGCTGGGGAGGGGGGTTACAAGCTCCTCTCCCATACATACTTCCAGCCGCTGGGGAATGGAGTCTGGGCTCCCAATTCCCTGCATATTCCTCTGCTGCTGGGGGACAGGACCAACTGTCTCTGCCCCCTGTAATTCAGCCTGCCGCTGGGGAATGGAGTCTGGGCTCCCAATTCCCTGCAATTCACTCTGCTGCTGGGGGACAGGAGCAACTGTCTCTGCCCCCTGTGCTGTAAGTGCAGAGACCACGGTCCCATCTGCACGGTTGTGGGGCTTACTGTCTCCCCCTGGTGCGTTAAGCTGCCGCTGGGGAGAGGGGGTAACAAGCTCCTCTCCCATACATACTTCCAGCCGCTGGGGAATGGAGTCTGGGCTCCCAATTCCCTGCATATTCCTCTGCTGCACCTGACACTGCATTAAACACTGGGCAGTCCGAGCCTCATATGGTCACCTGACACTGCATTAAACACTGGGCAGTCTGTGCCTCATATGGTCACCTGACACGGCATTAAACACTGGGCAGTCCGAGCCTCATATGGTCACCTGACACGGCATTAAACACTGGGCAGTCCGAGCCTCATATGGTCACCTGACACTGCATTAAACACTGGGCAGTCTGAGCCTCATATGGTCACCTGACATTGCATTAAACACTGGGCAGTCTGAGCCTCATATGGTCACCTGACATGGCATTAAACACTGGGCAGTCTGTGCCTCATATGGTCACCTTACACTGCATTAAACACTGGGCAGTCCGAGCCTCATATGGTCACCTTACACTGCATTAAACACTGGGCAGTCTGTGCCTCATATGGTCACCTGACACTGCATTAAACACTGGGCAGTCCGAGCCTCATATGGTCACCTGACACTGCATTAAACACTGGGCAGTCTGTGCCTCATATGGTCACCTGACACGGCATTAAACACTGGGCAGTCCGAGCCTCATATGGTCACCTGACACGGCATTAAACACTGGGCAGTCCGAGCCTCATATGGTCACCTGACACTGCATTAAACACTGGGCAGTCTGAGCCTCATATGGTCACCTGACATTGCATTAAACACTGGGCAGTCTGAGCCTCATATGGTCACCTGACATGGCATTAAACACTGGGCAGTCTGTGCCTCATATGGTCACCTGACACGGCATTAAACACTGGGCAGTCCGAGCCTCATATGGTCACCTGACACGGCATTAAACACTGGGCAGTCCGAGCCTCATATGGTCACCTGACACTGCATTAAACACTGGGCAGTCTGAGCCTCATATGGTCACCTGACATGGCATTAAACACTGGGCAGTCTGTGCCTCATATGGTCACCTGACACAGCATTAAACAAATTATATACACAAAGCCATGTAATTATGTGAGGCACAGACTGCCCAGTGTAAAGTGCAGTGCCATGTAATTATGTGAGGCACAGACTGCCCAGTCTAAAGTACAGTGCCATGTAATTATGTGAGGCACAGACTGCCCAGTGTAAAGTGCAGTGCCATGTAATTATGTGAGGCACAGACTGCCCAGTGTAAAGTGCAGTGCCATGTAACCATGTGAGGCACACACTGCCCAGTGTAAAGTGCAGTGCCATGTAATAATGTAAGGCACAGGCTGCCTGGTGTAAAGTGCAGTGCCATGTAATTATGTGAGGCACAGACTGCCCAGTGTAAAGTGCAGTGCCATGTAATTATGTGAGGCACAGACTGCCCAGTGTAAAGTGCAAAGCCATGTAATTATGTGAGGCACAGACTGCCCAGTGTAAAGTGCAGTGCCATGTAATAATGTGAGGCACAGACTGCCCAGTGTAAAGTGCAGTGCCATGTAATTATGTGAGGCACAGACTGCCCGGTGTAAAGTACAGTGCCATGTAATTATGTGAGGCACAGACTGCCCAGTGTAAAGTGCAGTGCCATGTAATCATGTGAGGCACAGAATGCCCAGTGTAAAGTGCAGTGCCATGTAATTATGTGAGGCACAGACTGCCCAGTGTAAAGTGCAGTGCCATGTAATTATGTGAGTCAGAGACTGCCCAGTGTAAAGTGCAGTGCCATGTAATTATGTGAGGCACAGACTGCACAGTGTAAAGTGCAGAGCCATGTAATAATGTGAGGCACAGACTGCCCAGTGTAAAGTGCAAAGCCATGTAATCATGTGAGGCATAAACTGCCCAGTGTAAAGTGCAGTGCCATGTAATCATGTGAGGCACAGACTGCCCAGTGTAAAGTGCAGTGCCATGTAATTATGTGAGGCACAGACTGCCCAGTGTAAAGTGCAGTGCCATGTAATTATGTGAGGCACAGACTGCCCAGTGTAAAGTGCAGTGGCATGTAATTATGTGAGGCACAGACTGCCCAGTGTAAAGTGCAGTGCCATGTAATCATGTGAGGCACAGACTGCCCAGTGTAAAGTGCAGTGCCATGTAATTATGTGAGGCACAGAATGCCCAGTGTAAAGTGCAGTGCCATGTAATTATGTGAGGCACAGACTGCCCAGTGTAAAGTGCAGTGCCATGTAATTATGTGAGGCACAGACTGCCCAGTGTAAAGTGCAAACCCATGTAATAATGTGAGGCACAGAATGCCCAGTGTAAAGTGCAGTGCCATGTAATCATGTGAGGCAAAGACTGCCCAGTGTAAAGTGCAAAGCCATGTAATCATGTGAGGCATAGACTGCCCAGTGTAAAGTGCAGTGCCATGTAATTATGTGAGGCACAGACTGCCCAGTGTAAAGTGCAGTGCCATGTAATTATGTGAGGCACAGACTGCCCAGTGTAAAGTGCAGTGCCATGTAATTATGTGAGGCACAGAATGCCCAGTGTAAAGTGCAGTGCCATGTAATCATGTGAGGCACAGACTGCCCAGTGTAAAGTGCAGTGCCATGTAATTATGTGAGGCACAGAATGCCCAGTGTAAGTGCAGTGCCATGTAATAATGTGAGGCACAGACTGCCCAGTGTAAAGTGCAGTGCCATGTAATAATGTGAGTCACATACTGCCCAGTGTAAAGTGCAGTGCCATGTAATAATGTGAGTCACATACTGCCCAGTGTAAAGTGCAGTGCCATGTAATTATGTGAGGCACAGACTGCCCAGTGTAAAGTGCAGTGCCATGTAATAATGTGAGTCACATACTGCCCAGTGTAAAGTGCAGTGCCATGTAATAATGTGAGTCACATACTGCCCAGTGTAAAGTGCAGTGCCATGTAATAATGTGAGTCACATACTGCCCAGTGTAAAGTGCAGTGCCATGTAATCATGTGAGGCACAGACTGCCCAGTGTAAAGTGCAGTGCCATGTACTCATGTGAGGCACAGACTGCCCAGTGTAAAGTGCAAACCCATATAATCATGTGAGGCACAGACTGCCCAGTGTAAAGTGCAGTGCCATGTAATTATGTGAGGCACAGACTGCCCAGTGTAAAGTGCAGTGCCATGTAATTATGTGAGGCACAGACTGCCCAGTGTAAAGTACAGTGCCATGTTATCATGTGAGGCACAGACTGCCCAGTGTAAAGTGCAGTGCCATGTAACCATGTGAGGCACAGACTGCCCAGTGTAAAGTGCAGTGCCATGTAATTATGTGAGGCACAGACTGCCCAGTGTAAAGTGCAGTGCCATGTAATTATGTGAGGCACAGACTGCCCAGTGTAAAGTACAGTGCCATGTTATCATGTGAGGCACAGACTGCCCAGTGTAAAGTGCAGTGCCATGTAACCATGTGAGGCACAGACTGCCCAGTGTAAAGTGCAGTGCCATGTAATTATGTGAGGCACAGACTGCCCAGTGTAAAGTGCAGTGCCATGTAATTATGTGAGGCACAGAATGCCCAGTGTAAAGTGCAGTGCCATGTAATTATGTGAGGCACAGACTGCCCAGTGTAAAGTACAGTGCCATGTAATTATGTGAGGCACAGACTGCCCAGTGTAAAGTGCAGTGCCATGTAATTATGTGAGGCACAGACTGCCCAGTGTAAAGTGCAGTGCCATGTAATTATGTGAGGCACAGAATGCCCAGTGTAAAGTGCAGTGCCATGTAACATGTGAGGCACAGACTGCCCAGTGTAAAGTGCAAACCCATATAATCATGTGAGGCACAGACTGCCAGGTGTAAAGTGCAGTGCCATGTAACATGTGAGGCACAGACTGCCCAGTGTAAGTGCAGTGCAATGTAATCATGTAAGGCACAGACTGCCCAGTGTAAAGTGCAGTGCCATGTAATCATGTGAGGCACAGACTGCCCAGTGTAAAGTGCAGTGCCATGTAATCATGTGAGGCACAGACTGCCCAGTGTAAAGTACAGTGCCATGTAACCATGTGAGTCACAGACTGCCCGGTGTAAAGTGCATAGCCATGTAATCATGTGAGGCACCGGCTGCCCAGTGTAAAGTACAGTGCCATGTAACCATGTGAGGCACAGACTGCCCAGTGTAAAGTGCATAGCCATGTAATCATGTGAGGCACAGACTGCCCAGTGTAAAGTGCAGTGCCATGTAACATGTGAGGCACAGACTGCCCGGTGTAAAGTGCAGTGCTGTGTAACATGTGAGGCACAGACTGCCCAGTGTAAGTGCAGTGCCATGTAATCATGTGAGGCACAGACTGCCCAGTGTAAAGTGCAGTGCCATGTAACCATGTGAGGCACAGACTGCCCAGTGTAAGTGCAGTGCCATGTAATCATGTTAGGCACCGGCTGCCCAGTGTAAAGTGCAGTGCCATGTAATCATGTGAGGCACAGGCTGCCCATTGTAAAGTGCAGTGCCATGTAATTATGTGAGGCACCAGCTGCCCGGTGTAAAGTGCAGTGCCATGTAATTATGTGAGGCACAGAATGCCCAGTGTAAAGTGCAGTGCCATGTAATCATGTGAGGCACAGACTGCCCAGTGTAAAGTGCAGTGCCATATAATCATGTGAGGCACAGAATGCCCAGTGTAAAGTGCATTGCCATATAATCATGTGAGGCACAGACTGCCCAGTGTAAAGTGCAGTGCCATGTAATTATGTGAGGCACAGACTGCCCAGTGTAAAGTGCAGTGCCATGTAATTATGTGAGGCACAGACTGCCCAGTGTAAAGTGCAGTGCCATGTAATTATGTGAGGCACAGACTGCCCAGTGTAAAGTGCAGTGCCATGTAATTATGTGAGGCACAGACTGCCCAGTGTAAAGTGCAGTGCCATGTAATTATGTGAGGCACAGACTGCCCAGTGTAAAGTGCAGTGCCATGTAACCATGTGAGGCACAGACTGCCCAGTGTAAAGTGCAGTGCCATATAATCTTGTGAGGTACAGAATGCCCAGTGTAAACAGCATTGCCATATAATCATGTGAGGCACAGAATGCCCAGTGTAAAGTGCAGTGCCATGTAACCATGTGAGGCACAGACTGCCCAGTGTAAAGTACAGTGCAATGTAACATGTGAGGCACAGACTGCCCAGTGTAAAGTACAGTGCCACGTAACCATGTGAGTCACAGACTGCCCAGTGTAAAGTGCAGTGCCATATAATCATGTGAGGCACAGACTGCCCAGTGTAAAGTGCAGTGCCATATAATCATGTGAGGCACAGACTGCCCAGTGTAAAGTGCAGTGCCATGTAATCATGTGAGGCACAGACTGCCCAGTGTAAAGTGCAGTGCCATGTAATTATGTGAGGCACAGAATGCCCAGTGTAAAGTGCAGTTCCATGTAATTATGTGAGGCACAGACTGCCCAGTGTAAAGTGCAGTGCCATGTAATTATGTGAGGCACAGACTGCCCAGTGTAAAGTACAGTGCCATGTAATTATGTGAGGCACAAATTATATACACAACTCCATTACACTGTCATGAGTACACCTGAGTCTGGCTTTATATACACAACACCATTACACTGTCATGTGTACACCTGAGTCTGGCTTTATATACACAACTCCATTACACTGTCATGTGTACACCTGAGTCTGGCTTTATATACACAACTCCATTACAGTGTCATGTGTACACCTGAGTCTGGCTTTATATACACAACTCCATTACACTGTCATGTGTACACCTGAGTCTGGCTTTATATACACAACTCCATTACACTGTCATGTGTACACCTGAGTCTGGCTTTATATACACAACTCTATTACACTGTCATGTGTACACCTTAGCCTGGCTTTATATACACAACTCCATTACACTGTCATGTGTACACCTGAGCCTGGCTTTATATACACAACTCCATTACACTGTCATGTGTACACCTGAGCCTGGCTTTATATACACAACTCCATTACACTGTCATGTGTACACCTGAGTCTGGCTTTATATACACAACTCCATTACACTGTCATGTGTCCACCTGAGTCTGGCTTTATATACACAACTCCATTACACTGTCATGTGTACACCTGAGTCTGGCTTTATATACACAACTCCATTACACTGTCATGTGTACACCTGAGTCTGGCTTTATATACACAACTCCATTACACTGTCATGTGTACACCTGAGTCTGGCTTTATATACACAACTCCATTACACTGTCATGTGTACACCTGAGCTTGGCTTTATATACACAACTCCATTACACTGTCATGTGTACACCTGAGTCTGGCTTTATATACACAACACCATTACACTGTCATGTGTACACCTGAGCCTGGCTTTATATACACAACTCCATTACACTGTCATGTGTACACCTGAGTCTGGCTTTATATACACAACTCCATTACACTGTCATGTGTACACCTGAGTCTGGCTTTATATACACAACTCCATTACACTGTCATGTGTACACCTGAGCCTGGCTTTATATACACAACTCCATTACACTGTCATGTTTACACCTGAGTCTGGCTTTATATACACAACACCATTACACTGTCATGTGTACACCTGAGTCTGGCTTTATATATACAACTCCATTACACTGTCATGTGTACACCTGAGTCTGGCTTTATATACACAACTCTATTACACTGTCATGTGTACACCTGAGTCTGGCTTTATATACACAACTCTATTACACTGTCATGTGTACACCTGAGTCTGGCTTTATACACAACACCATTACACTGTCATGTGTACACCTGAGTCTGGCTTTATATACACAACTCCATTACACTGTCATGTGTATACCTGAGTCTGGCTTTATATACACAACTCCATTACACTGTCATGTGTACACCTGAGCCTGGCTTTATATACACAACTCCATTACACTGTCATGTGTACACCTGAGTCTGGCTTTATATACACAACACCATTACACTGTCAGGAGTACACCTGAGTCTGGCTTTATATACACAACCCCATTACACTGTCATGTGTACACCTGAGTCTGGCTTTATATACACAACTCCATTACACTGTCATGTGTACACCTGAGTCTGGCTTTATATACACAACACCATTACACTGTCAGGAGTACACCTGAGTCTGGCTTTATATACACAACTCCATTACACTGTCATGTGTACACCTGAGTCTGGCTTTATATACACAACTCCATTACACTGTCATGTGTACACCTGAGTCTGGCTTTATATACACAACTCCATTACACTGTCATGTGTACACCTGAGCTTGGCTTTATATACACAACTCCATTACACTGTCATGTGTACACCTGAGTCTGGCTTTATATACACAACACCATTACACTGTCATGTGTACACCTGAGTGTGGCTTTATATACACAACTCCATTACACTGTCATGTGTACACCTGAGTCTGGCTTTATATACACAACTCCATTACACTGTCATGTGTACACCTGAGTCTGGCTTTATATACACAACTCCATTACACTGTCATGTGTACACCTGAGCCTGGCTTTATATACACAACTCCATTACACTGTCATGTTTACACCTGAGTCTGGCTTTATATACACAACACCATTACACTGTCATGTGTACACCTGAGTCTGGCTTTATATATACAACTCCATTACACTGTCATGTGTACACCTGAGTCTGGCTTTATATACACAACTCTATTACACTGTCATGTGTACACCTGAGTCTGGCTTTATATACACAACTCTATTACACTGTCATGTGTACACCTGAGTCTGGCTTTATATACACAACTCCATTACACTGTCATGTGTACACCTGAGCCTGGCTTTATATACACAACTCCATTACACTGTCATGTGTACACCTGAGTCTGGCTTTATATACACAACACCATTACACTGTCATGAGTACACCTGAGTCTGGCTTTATATACACAACCCCATTACACTGTCATGTGTACACCTGAGTCTGGCTTTATATAGACAACTCCATTACACTGTCATTAGTACACCTGAGTCTGGCTTTATATACACAACTCCATTACACTGTCATGTGTACACCTGAGCCTGGCTTTATATACACAACTCCATTACACTGTCATGTGTACACCTGAGTCTGGCTTTATATACACAACTACGTTACACTGTCATGTGTACACCTGAGTCTGGCTTTATATACACAACACCATTACACTGTCAGGAGTACACCTGAGTCTGGCTTTATATACACAACCCCATTACACTGTCATGTGTACACCTGAGTCTGGCTTTATATAGACAACTCCATTACACTGTCATTAGTACACCTGAGTCTTGCTTTATATACACAACTCCATTACACTGTCATGAGTACACCTGAGTCTGGCTTTATATACACAACTCCATTACACTGTCATGTTTACACCTGAGTCTGGCTTTATATACACAACTCCATTACACTGTCATGAGTACACCTGAGTCTGGCTTTATATACACAACTCCATTACACTGTCATGTGTACACCTGAGTCTGGCTTTATATACACAACTCCATTACACTGTCATGTGTACACCTGAGTCTGGCTTTATATACACAACACCATTACACTGTCATGTGTACACCTGAGTCTGGCTTTATATACACAACTCCATTACACTGTCATCTGTACACCTGTGCTTGGCTTTATATACACAACCCCATTACACTGTCATGAGTACACCTGAGTCTGGCTTTATATACACAACTCCATTACACTGTCATGTGTACACCTGAGTCTGGCTTTATATACACAACACCATTACACTGTCATGTGTACACCTGAGTCTGGCTTTATATACACAACTCCATTACACTGTCATGTGTACACCTGAGTCTGGCTTTATATACACAACTCCATTACACTGTCATGAGCACACCTGACCTTTGGTTTATATACACAACTCCATTACACTGTCATGAGCACACCTGTGCTTGGGTTTATATACACAACTCCATTACACTGTCATGAGTACACCTGAGTCTGTCTTTATATACACAACTCCATTACACTGTCATGAGTACACCTGAGTCTGGCTTTATATACACAACTCC
This sequence comes from Bombina bombina, assembly GCF_027579735.1. Lineage (NCBI taxonomy): Eukaryota > Metazoa > Chordata > Amphibia > Anura > Bombinatoridae > Bombina > Bombina bombina. Next base: position 1,279,874,933 of record NC_069501.1, on the reverse strand, counting down.
ATTACACTGTCATGTGTACACCTGAGTCTGGCTTTATATACACAACTCCATTACACTGTCATGTGTACACCTGAGTCTGGCTTTATATACACAACACCATTACACTGTCATGTGTACACCTGAGTCTGGCTTTATATACACAACTCCATTACACTGTCATGTGTACACCTGAGTCTGGCTTTATATACACAACTCCATTACACTGTCATGTGTACACCTGAGTCTGGCTTTATATACACAACTCCATTACACTGTCATGTGTACACCAGTGCTTGGGTTTATATACACAACTCCATTACACTGTCATGTGTACATATGAGCCTGGCTTTATATACACAACTCCATTACACTGTCATGTGTACACCTGAGTCTGACTTTATATACACAACTCCATTACACTGTCATGAGTACACCTGACCTTTGGTTTATACATACAACTCCATTACACTGTCATGAGCACACCTGTGCTTGGGTTTATATACACAACACCATTACACTGTCATGTGTACACCTGAGCCTGGCTTTATATACACAACTCTATTACACTGTCATGTGTACACCTGAGTCTGGCTTTATATACACAACTCCATTACACTGTCATGTGTACACCTGAGTCTGGCTTTATATACACAACTCCATTACACTGTCATGAGTACACCTGAGTCTGGCTTTATATACACAACTCCATTACACTGTCATGTGTACACCTGAGTCTGGCTTTATATACACAACTCCATTACACTGTCATGTTTACACCTGAGCCTGGCTTTATATACACAACTCCATTACACTGTCATGTGTACACCTGAGCCTGGCTTTATATACACAGCTCCATTACACTTTCATGTGTACACCAGTGCTTGGGTTTATATACACAACTCCATTACACTGTCATGTGTACACCTGAGCCTGACTTTATACTCACAACACCATTACACTGTCATGTGTACACCTGAGCTTGGCTTTATATACACAACTCCATTACACTGTCATGAGTACACCTGAGTCTGGCTTTATACACACACAACTACGTTACACTGTCATGAGTACACCTGAGTCTGGCTTTATACACACAACTACGTTACACTGTCATGAGCACACCTGAGCCTGGCTTTACATACACAACTCCATTACACTGTCATGTGTACACCTGAGTCTGGCTTTATATACACAACTCCATTACACTGTCATGAGTACACCTGACCTTTGGTTTATATATACAACTCCATTACACTGTCATGAGCACACCTGAGCCTGGCTTTATATACACAACTCCATTACACTGTCATGAGTACACCTGAGTCTGGCTTTATATACACAACTCTATTACACTGTCATGAGTACACCTGAGTCTGGCTTTATATACACAACTCCATTACACTTTCATGTGTACAACTGAGTCTGGCTTTATATACACAACTCCATTACACTGTCATGTGTACACCTGTGCTTGGCTTTATATACACAACTCCATTACACTGTCATGTGTACACCTGAGCCTGGCTTTATATACACAACACCATTACACTGTCATGTGTACACCTGAGTCTGGCTTTATATACACAACTCCATTACACTGTCATGTGTACACCTGAGTCTGGCTTTATACACAACACCAATACACTGTCATGTGTACACCTGAGCCTGGCTTTATATACACAACTATGTTACACTGTCATGTGTACACCTGAGTCTGGCTTTATACACACAACTATGTTACACTGTCATGAGTACACCTGAGCCTGGCTTTATATACACAACTCCATTACACTGTCATGAGCACACCTGTGCTTGGGTTTATATACACAACTCCATTACACTGTCATGAGTACACCTGACCTTTGGTTTATATATACAACTCCATTACACTGTCATGAGCACACCTGTGCTTGGGTTTATATACACAACCCCATTACACTGTCATGAGCACACCTGTGCTTGGGTTTATATACACAACCCCATTACACTGTCATGAGCACACCTGTGCTTGGGTTTATATACACAACCCCATTACACTGTCATGTGTACACCTTTGCTTGGGTTTATATACACAACTCCATTACACTGTCATGTGTACACCTGAGTCTGGCTTTATATACACAACTCCATTACACTGTCATGTGTACACTTGAGCCTGGTTTTATATACACAACACCATTACAGTGTCACGTGTACACCTGAGCCTGGCTTTATATACACAACTCCATTACACTGTCATGTGTTCACCTGAGTCTGGCTTTATACACAACACCAATACCCTGTCATGTGTACACCTGAGCCTGGTTTTATATACACAACTCTATTACACTGTCATGAGCACACCTGTGCTTGGGTTTATATACACAACTCCATTACACTGTCATGTGTACACCTGAGTCTGGCTTTATATACACAACTCCATTACACTGTCATGTGTACACCTGAGTCTGGTTTTATATACACAACTCCATTACACTGTCATGTGTACACCTGAGCCTGGCTTTATATACACAACTCCATTACACTGTCATGTGTACACCTGAGTCTGGCTTTATATACACAACTCAATTACACTGTCATTAGTACACCTGAGCTTGTCTTTATATACACAACTCCATTACACTGTCATGAGCACACCTGTGCTTGGGTTTATATACACAACTCCATTACACTGTCATGAGTACACCTGACCTTTGGTTTATATATACAACTCCATTACACTGTCATGAGCACACCTGTGCTTGGGTTTATATACACAACCCCATTACACTGTCATGAGCACACCTGTGCTTGGGTTTATATACACAACCCCATTACACTGTCATGTGTACACCTTTGCTTGGGTTTATATACACAACACCATTACAGTGTCACGTGTACACCTGAGCCTGGCTTTATATACACAACTCCATTACACTGTCATGTGTACACCTGAGCCTGGCTTTATATACACAACTCCATTACACTGTCATGTGTACACCTGAGTCTGGCTTTATACACAACACCAATACCCTGTCATGTGTACACCTGAGCCTGGTTTTATATACACAACTCTATTACACTGTCATGAGCACACCTGTGCTTGGGTTTATATACACAACTCCATTACACTGTCATGTGTACACCTGAGTCTGGCTTTATATACACAACTCCATTACACTGTCATGTGTACACCTGAGTCTGGTTTTATATACACAACTCCATTACACTGTCATGTGTACACCTGACCCTGGCTTTATATACACAACTCCATTACACTGTCATGAGTACTCCTGAGTCTGGCTTTATATACACAACTCCATTACACTGTCATGTGTACACCTGAGTCTGGCTTTATATACACAACTCTATTACACTGTCATGTGTACACCAGTGCTTGGGTTTATATACACAACTCCATTACACTGTCATGAGCACACCTGAGTCTGGCTTTATATACACAACTCCATTACACTGTCATGAGCACACCTGAGTCTGGCTTTATATACACAACTCCATTACACTGTCATTAGTACACCTGAGTCTGGCTTTATATACACAACTCCATTACACTGTCATTAGTACACCTGAGTCTGGCTTTATATACACAACTCCATTACACTGTCATCTGTACACCTGTGCTTGGCTTTATATACACAACCCCATTACACTGTCATGTGTACACCTGAGTCTGGCTTTATATAGACAACTCCATTACACTGTCATTAGTACACCTGAGCCTGGCTTTATATACACAACTCCATTACACTGTCATCTGTACACCTGTGCTTGGCTTTATATACACAACCCCATTACACTGTCATGTGTACACCTGAGTCTGGCTTTATATACACAACTCCATTACACTGTCATGAGTACACCTGAGTCTGGCTTTATATACACAACTCCATTACACTGTCCTGTGTACACCTGTGCTTGGGTTTATATACACAACTCCATTACACTGTCATGTGTACACCTGAGCTTGGGTGAGGGTTTTAACCAACAGAAGATGCTCAGTCTTTTAAATACAAATCCACAGTTTGGTGTAGCACCTTACACAATGTGTATATACATCTTTGGAGTTCTGCCAATGTGACCAATATATAAACATACAATGGATTATGTATAACCTTTTACAATATGTATAATTATTTTAAATAATTTATATTAATATTTTTTAATAGTTTCTATTTATAATTGTATCATTCATTTGTATGTCACGCGCACATGCATTTATCCGTATGCAACGTGCACATGCATTGATCCATATGACACGTGCACATGCATTTATCCATATGTCACGTGTACATGCATTTATTTGTATGCCACATGCACATGCATTCATCCATATGACACGTGCACATGCATTTATCCGTATGCCACGTGCACATGCAGTCATCCATATGCCACGTGCACATGCATTTATCCGTATGCCACGTGCACATACATTAATCGTATGTCATGTGCATATGCATTCATCCATATGCACGTGCAAATGCATCCATATAACACGTGCACATGCATTTATCTGTATGCCACGTGCTCATGCATTCATCCATATGCGACGTGCACATGCATTCGTTTATATGCGACGTGCATATGCATTCATCTGTATGCCATGTTGGTAAAATAGCGGCTGGGTGGCATTGCCTAGGGTCATTACCAGCTGACTGTGCAAAGGGGAATCATGTGACATACTGATGTATGCTCTGTATGTTTGTGGCACAGTAGAAGCTTATAGAGAGAGTCAGACCCTAGCTAGAAGCATTTATGTGAATATGTTTGTGCTACAAAATGGTATCTAAATGTACAAATCTGTCTTTAACTGAAACAGTAGCTCACACATCATTAGCTAAGCACGTGTTTACCCTTGTGCAAGAGTCACAAGCTGCACATAGACACACCCACAAGCACATATCCCCAGGCTCTCTGACATGCCAGGAGTGAAGCCGTCACATTGGAAGGCACTTGTGTGCTGCAGATAAGATAAGATAGTTACAGCGCAATTCCAGATGCTCGGCACATTCAAGTACTATTTACTCGCAGTTCTACTTGTTGCTGACCATGTAGGGGTTAACTAGCTGGAGTCTCTCCTGGAGGTTTTTATCTCTCAGTGACCACAGGACACACCGTCCTTGGGAAGTTTCACAATAGAAGCATAAAGGCCGAATTGTACCAAATGCAAAGAAAAGGACATATAGCAAGTGCTCTAAGGTCACACAGAAAATTAGTGTCTTCTCAGCAGGAAGAGAGCGAATTACTGGTCTTTATGTGACTTCCTGTTAGAACAAGAGAGGGCAGACCAAGGGTATATCACCCTCCCCTGTCTGTGACACAAGCAGGTAATGAAGGGGAGAATTTATCTCTCACTGAGGTATATAGTTCTTGTTCTGCCAGTGTGCTGCCCAGTGACCAACAATCATCTGCAACAACACAATTGTTCTGTTCCCCGTGGGAGAGTCTGCTCATGTGCTCACTGATGTCCATTAGATGCTGACAACACCTGCATTACTTCTTGTTCCTCCTATTACACTGTCTGGTCATTAACAGCTGCCACATCCACTTGCCACGTCCTGCCACTGTTACCTACTGGTTGGTGCTGGTAACCTCCTGCCACTGTTACCTACTGGTTAGTGCTGGCCAACTCCTGCCACTGTTACCTACTGGTTAGTGCTGGCCACCTCTTGCCACTGTTACCTACTGGTTGGTGCTGGTCACTTCCTGAAACTGTTACCTACTGGTTAGTGCTGGTCACTTCCTGCCACTGTTACCTACTGGTTAGTGCTGGCCAACTCCTGACACTGTTACCTACTGGTTGGTGCTGGCCACCTCTTGGCACTGTTACCTACTAGTTAGTGCTGGCCACCTCTTGACACTGTTACCTACTGGTTGGTGCTGGTCACTTCCTGAAACTGTTACCTACTGGTTAGTGCTGGTCACTTCCTGCCACTGTTACCTACTGGTTAGTGCTGGCCACCTCTTGCCACTGTTACCTACTGGTTGGTGCTGGTCACTTCCTGAAACTGTTACCTACTGGTTAGTGCTGGTCACTTCCTGCCACTGTTACCTACTGGTTAGTGCTGGCCAACTCCTGACACTGTTACCTACTGGTTGGTGCTGGCCACCTCTTGGCACTGTTACCTACTGGTTAGTGCTGGCCACCTCTTGCCACTGTTACCTACTGGTTGGTGCTGGTCACTTCCTGAAACTGTTACCTACTGGTTAGTGCTGGTCACTTCCTGCCACTGTTACCTACTGGTTAGTGCTGGCCAACTCCTGACACTGTTACCTACTGATTGGTGCTGGCCACCTCTTGGCACTGTTACCTACTGGTTGGTGCTGGTCACCTCCTGCTACTCTTACCTACTGTTTGGTGCTGGTCACTTCCTGAGACTGTTACCTACTCGTTGGTGCTGGCCACATCCTGCCACTGTTACCTACTGGTTGGTGCTGGTCACCTCCTGCCACTGTTACCTGCTGGTTAGTGCCGGCCACTTCCTGCCACTGTTACCAACTGGTGGGTGCTGGCCACCTCCTGCTACTGTTACCTACTGGTTGGTGCTGGTCAACTCCTGCCACTGTTACCTACTTGTTGGCGCTGGCTAACATCTGCCACTGTTACCTACTGGTTTGTGCTGGCCAACTCCTGTCACAGTTACCTACTGGTTGGTGCTGGCCACTTCCTGCCACTGTTACCTACTGGTTAGTGCTGGTCACCTCCTGCCACTGTTACCTATTGGTTGGTGTTGGTCACTTCCTGCCACTGTTACCTACTGGTTGGTGCTGGCCACTTCCTGACACTGTTACCTACTGGTTGGTGCTGGTCACCTCCTGACACTGTTACCTACTGGTTGGTGTTGGTGACCTCCTAACACTGTTACCTACTGGTTGTTGCTGGTCATCTGTCAAGGTATATGTAATGTTAATAAATATATATATTAATCTTATATTTTACCCTGACAAAGTATAGCAACCAAACATGCGGTCTGGGACCCATGGTGGTTCTGGTATAACTAGGTTTTCTTAAGTATTACTATTCTTCGCAGTTTAATCCCTGTGATTGGTCTGTCCTCCTACTTCAAATGTTTCCAAAACACAAGTGGCTGTCTCAAAACAGACCCATGGTAACTAGGTTGTGTTAATTAGTACTTTTCTTAGCACTTTAATCCCTGTTACTCCCCCTATCGGGGGAGGTCTATATGGCCTGCCTGATTACCCTGACAAAATATAATAATAAGACATGCGGTCTGGGACCCATGGTAACTAGGTTGTGTTTTAAGTAGTACTATTCTTAGCACTTTAATCTCTGTAACTCCCCCTATCGGGGGAGGTCTATACGGCCTGCATGATTACCCTTACAAAATATAATAATAAGACATATGCTCTGGGTCTGGGACCCATGGTAAGGTTGTGTTAAGTAGTACTGTTCTTAGCATTTTAATACCTGTTACTCACCCTATCGGGGGAGGTCTATATGGCCTGCATGATTACCCTTACAAAATATAATAATAAGACATATGCTCTGGGACCCATGGTAAGGTTGTGTTAAGTAGTACTGTTCTTAGCATTTTAATACCTGTTACTCACCCTATCGGGGGAGGTCTATATGGCCTGCCTGATTACACTGACAAAATATAATAATAAGACATGCTGTCTGGGACCCTTGCTAACTAGGTTGTGTTTTAAGTAGTACTATTCTTAGCACTTTAATCCCTGTAACTCCCCCTATCGGGGGAGGTCTATACGGCCTGCATGATTACCCTTACAAAATATAATAATAAGACATATGCTCTGGGACCCATGGTAAGGTTGTGTTAAGTAGTACTGTTCTTAGCATTTTAATACCTGTTACTCACCCTATCGGGGGAGGTCTATATGGCCTGCATGATTACCCTTACAAAATATAATAACAAGACATGCGGTCTGGGACCCATGGTAACTAGGTTGTGTTAAGTAGTACTGTTCTTATTAGTTTAATACCTGTTACAACACCTAATGGTGGGAGGTCTATATGGCCTGCATAATTAGCCGCACCAAAGAAAAAAACAAGACATGTGGTCTTGGACTAAGACCTATGGCTAACTCGGTTGTGTAAAGTAGTACTATTTTTAGCACTTTCATCCCTGTTACTTCCAGATCTCTCGGGGGAGGTCTACATGGCCATCATGATTAGCCTAACAAAGTACAACAATAAAACCTTGGCTCTTGAAAGCCTGTTAATTCGGTTTATTTCGGTAGTACTGTTCTTATTAGTTTAATACCTTTTACAACACCTAATGGTGGGAGGTCTATATGGCCTGCAAGATTAGCCGCACCAACCAAAAAAACAAGACATGCGGTCTTGGACTAAGACCCATGGCTAACTTGGTTGTGTAAAGTAGTACTATTCTTAGCACTTTCATCCCTGTTACTTCCAGGCCTCTCGGGGGAGGTCTACATGGCCATCATGATTAGCCTAACAAAGTACAACAATAAAACCTTGGCTCTTGAAAGCCTGTTAATTTGGTTTATTTTGGTAGTACTGTTCTTATTAGTTTAATACCTGTTACAACACCTAATGGTGGGAGGTCTATATGGCCTGCATGATTAGCCGCACCAAACAAAAAAAAACAAGACATGCGGTCTTGGACTGGGACCCATGGCTAACTCGGTTGTGTAAAGTAGTACTATTCTTAGCACTTTCATCACTGTTACTTCCAGGCCTCTCGGGGGTGGTCTACATGGCCATCATGATTAGCCTAACAAAGTACAACAATAAAACCTTGGCTCTTGAAAGCCTGTTAATTCGGTTTATTTCGGTAGTACTGTTCTTATTAGTTTAATACCTGTTACAACACCTAATGGTGGGAGGTCTATATGGCCTGCTTGATTAGTCGCACCAAATAAAACAACAAGACATGCGTTCTTGGACTGGGACCCATGGCTAACTTGGTTGTGTAAAGTAGTACTATTCTTAGCACTTTCATCCCTGTTACTTCCAGACCTCGCGGGGGAGGTCTACATGGCCATCATGATTACCCTCACCAAAATATAACAACAAGACGTGCGGTCAGGGAACCATGGTAAGGTTACTTCCTTTTGCACAATCAAGTATACCAGTTGCAGGCAGAGGTTCTGACCCTGCATTATGGCTGCACCTCTCCCTAAAAGAGGCATCCGTTACAGAGTCTGTGGGCATGTATGCAAAGAGCTGGCCTGCCTAAAAGGAGCAGCAAGGCAGTACAGGTCGTTCTCCTTCAGCCGTTTTATACGATGGCCCACGACCCTCAACAGCCACAACAGCATGAAACACCACATATGCCATCCTTTTGAACAATAGAGTACAGGTATGGCATTGATTTTAGGAACACAGAGATAATTTTTAGGAACCGTGAAATTGAACAAAAAACCATGCTTGGACACCCAGTACAGTACAGGTCGTTCTCCTTCGGCCTTTTTATAAGAGGGTCCAGGACCCTCAACAGAAACAAATGCAGGAAAGAGGACATATGGCATCCTTTTGAACAATAGAGTACAGGTATGGCATTGATTTTAGAAACCCGTAGATAATTTTTAGGAACCGGGAAATTGAATTAAAAAAAATGATTGGACACCCAGTACACTTCTTTCTCCTTCAGCCTTTTTATTAGAGGGTCCAGGACCCTCAACAGAAACAACAGCAGGAAAGAGGACATATGGCATCCTTTTGAACAATAGAGTACAGGTACGGCATTGATTTTAGAAACCCGGAGATAATTGTTGGGAACCGGGAAATTGAACAAAAAAAATGATTGGACACCCAGTACACTTCTTTCTCCTTCAGCTTTTTTATAAGAAGCTCCAGGACCCTCATATGAAACACCAGCAGGAAATAGGACATATGGCATCCTTTTGAACAATAGAGTACAGGTACGGCATTGATTTTAGAAACCCAGATATAATTTTTAGGAACCGGGAAATTGAACTAAAAAAAATGATTGGACACCCAGTACACTTCTTTCTCCTTCAGCCTTTTTATAAGAGGGTCCAGGACCCTCAACAGAAACAACAGCAGGAAAGAGGACATATGGCATCCTTTTGAACAATAGAGTACAGGTACGGCATTGATTTTAGAAACCCGTAGATAATTTTTAGGAACCAGGAAATTGAACAAAAAAAATTATTGGACACCCAGTACACTTCTTTCTCCTTCAGCCTTTTTATAAGAGGGTCCAGGACCCTCAACAGAAACAACAGCAGGAAAGAGGACATATGGCATCCTTTTGAACAATAGAGTACAGGTACAGCATTGATTTTAGAAACCCGTAGATAATTTTTAGGAACCGGGAAATTGAACCAAAAAAATGATTGGACACCCAGTACACTTCTTTCTCCTTCAGCCTTTTTATAAGAGGGTCCAGGACCCTCAACAGAAACAACAGCAGGAAAGAGGACATATGGCATCCTTTTGAACAATAGAGTACAGGTACGGCATTGATTTTAGAAACCCAAAGATAATTTTAAGAACCGGGAAATTGAACCAAAAAAATGATTGGACATCCAGTACACTTCTTTCTCCTTCAGCCTTTTTATAAGAGGGTCCAGGACCCTCAACAGAAACAACAGCAGGAAAGAGGACATATGGCATCCTTTAGAACAATAGAGTACAGGTACGGCATTGATTTTAGAAACCCAGAAATAATTTTTAGGAACCGGGAAATTGAACCAAAAAAATGATTGGACACCCAGTACACTTCTTTCTCCTTCAGCCTTTTTATAAGAGGGTCCAGGACCCTCAACAGAAACAACAGCAGGAAAGAGGACATATGGCATCCTTTTGAACAATAGAGTACAGGTACGGCATTGATTTTAGAAACCCAGAAATAATTTTTAGGAACCGGGAAATTGAACCAAAAAAATGATTGGACACCCAGTACACTTCTTTCTCCTTCAACCTTTTTATAAGAGGCTCCAGGACCCTCATATGAAACAACAGCAGGAAAGAGGACATATGGCATCCTTTTGAACAATAGAGTACAGGTACGGCATTGATTTTAGAAACCCAGAGATAATTTTTAGGAACCTGGAAATTGAACCAAAAAAATGATTGGACACCCAGTACACTTCTTTCTCCTTCAGCCTTTTTATAAGAGGGTCCAGGACCCTCAACAGAAACAACAGCTGGAAAGCGGACATTTTGCATCCTTTTGAACAATAGAGTACAGGTACGGCATTGATTTTAGAAACCCGGAGATAATTTTTAGGAACCGGGAAATTGGCCAAAAAACCATGCTTGGACACCCAGTACAGTACAGGTCGTTCTCCTTCAGCCTTTTTATAGAGGGTCCAGGACCCTCAACAGAAACAACTGCAGGAAACACCACATATGACATCCTTTTGCACAATAGAGTACAGGTATGGCATCCATTTTAGAAACCCGGAGATCATTTTTAGGAACGGGGAGATGGAAAAAGATGCTTGGACAACCATTTCACTTTGTTCTCCTTCAGCCTTTTCAGACGAGGGTCCCGGACCCTCAACAGAAACAACAGCATGAAACACCACATATGCCACCCTTTTGCACAATCGAGTACCGGTATGGCATTGATTTGAGGAACCCGGAGTTAATTAGAGTAACCGGGAATATTGGACAAAAATTGTGCTTGGACACCCAGTACAGGTCGTTCTCCTTCAGCCTTTTTATACGATGGCCCACGACCCAAAACAGGCACAACAGCATGAAACACCACATATGCCATCCTTTTACACAATTGAGTACAGGTATGGCATTGATTTGAGGAACCCGGAGATAATTTAGAGGAACCTGTAATATTGAACAAAAAATGTGCTTGGACACCCAGTACAGGTCGTTCTCCTTCAGCCTTTTTATAAGATGGCCCACGAACCTCAACAGGCACAACAGCATGAAACACCACATATGCCATCCTTTTGCACAATCGAGTACAGGTATGGCATAGATGGAACCCGGAGATAATTTAGAGGAACCAAGAGATGGATAAAGATGCTTGGTTGGTCCTCCTCCTTCAAATTTGGGGCACTGCGCGTGCAATATAATGGTCCACCAGATATGAGTGGTGTGTTAAGTTATACTATTCTTAACAGTTTAATCACTGTTATGTGCGTTGTTTTTTTTTGCTTTGAGTTTTGTAGCCATAGAGCAGCAGCAGAGGCCAGAAAAATTAGGCATGTACAAATGCCTGAAAAATTTGGTACTGTTGCAGCCACTGCTGTAGCAGCGGCCAGAAAAATTGATGTTTGTAAGACATTTAGAAAGTGCCCTAAAAGCTTGCGGCTTGAACACTAGTTGTTGGCGGATAAGTCATGCAAGTCAATCTGCATTATAAGAAAAAAAAAGCCAGCGTGTGTACCAGTTGTAGCCCAAGGCAGCTCATCTCATCATCAGGCCTTTTTTACTCAAATGTATCGCCCAATGTCAGTCCATTCAGGATCCATCCCTCATTCATTTTAATAAAGGTGAGATAGTCAAGACTTTTTTGACCTAGGCGACTTCTCTTCTCAGTGACAAAACCTCCTGCTGCACTGAAGGTCCTTTCGCACAGGACACTTGAAGCGGAGCAGGCCAGAAGTTCAATTGCAAATTGGGATAGCTCAGGCCACAGGTCAAGCCTGCACACCCAGTAGTCAAGGGGTCTATCGCTCCTCAGAATGTCGAGATCCGCAGTTAATGCTAGGTAGTCTGCTACCTGTCGGTTGAGTCTTTCTCTGAGACTGGATCCCGAAAGGCTCTGGTGATGCATAGGAGTTAAAAAGGTCCGCATGTCCTCCATCAACAAGACGTCAGGAAAGCATCCTGTCCTTGCCGCCGTGGTCGTGGGAGGAGGAGGAGGAGGAGGATTACTTTCATCTCTTCCCCTGTTACATTCCCGTTGTGCTGTGACATCACCCTTATACGCTGTGTAAAGCATAGTTTTTAATTTATTTTTAAAATGCTCCATCCTTTCCGACTTGCGGGAATTTGGTAACATTTCAGGCACTTTATGCTTATACCGGTGGTCAAGTAGCGTGGACACCCAGTACAGGTCGTTCTCCTTCAGCTTTTTTATACGAGGGTCCCTCAACAGGCACGACAGCATGAAAGAACCCATTTGCACAAGGTTGGATGCCGAGCTAATCATGTCCCGTTCCTCGTCCTCACTGATCTCACTGAGGGTATTTTCTTCCCCCCAGCCACGTACAACACCACGGGTACCAGAGAGGTGACAACAACGAGCACCCTGGGATGCCTGTTGTGCTTGGTCTTCCTCCTCCTCCTCCTCAAAGCCACATTCCTCCTCTGACTCCTCTTCCTCACAATCCTCTTCCTGCGTTGCCGCTGGTCCAGCAATCGATGCTGATAAGGCTGTTTGTGGTGGTGATGGACACCACAACTCTTCCTCTTCCTCTTCACGCTCATCTACGGCCTGATCCAGCACTCTTCGCAGGGCACACTCCAGGAAGAAAACAAATGGTATGATGTCGCTGATGGTGCCTTCGGTGCGACTGATAAGGTTTGTCACCTCCTCAAAAGGACGCATGAGCCTACAGGCATTGCGCATGAGCGTCAAGTAATTTGGCAAAAAAATCCCCAGCTCCCCAGAGGCTGTCCTAGCAACCTGGTCATACAAATACTCATTAACAGCTTTTTCTTGTTGGAGCAGGCGGTCAAACATTAGGAGTGTTGAATTCCACCGTGTCGGGCTGTCGCAAATCAAGCGCCTCACTGGCAGGTTGTTTCGACGCTGGATATCAGACAAGTGCGCCATGGCCGTGTAGGAACGCCTGAAATGGCCACAGACCTTCCTAGCCTGCTTCAGGACGTCCTGTAAGCCTGGGTACTTATGCACAAATCGTTGTACAATCAGATTACACACATGTGCCATGCACGGCACATGTGTCAACTTGCCCAATTTCAATGCCGCCACCAAATTACTTCCATTGTCAGAAACAACCTTGCCAATCTCCAGTTGGTGCGGAGTCAGCCACTGATCCACCTGTGTGTTCAGGGCGGTCAGGAGTGCTGGTGCGGTGTGACTCTCCGCTTTCAGGCAAGTCAACCCCAAGACGGCGTGACACTGCCATATCCGGGATGTGGAATAGTACCTGGGGAGCTGGGGGGTGCCATTGATGTGGAGCAAGACGCAGAAGCAGAAGAGGACTCAGCCAAGGAAGAGGTTATGGAAGAGGTTATGGAAGAGGATGGAGTAGGAGGAGTAGAGGAGGTAGCAGCAGGCCTGCCTGCAAGTCGTGGCGGTGTCGCCAACTCTTCTGCAGAGCCACGCATTCCATGCTTGTCAGACGTCAGCAGGTTTACCCAATGCGCAGTGTAGGTGATATACCTGCCCTGACCATGCTTTGCAGACCAGCTATCCGTGGTCATATGGACCCTTGCCCCAACGCTGTGTGCCAGACATGCCATTACTTCCTTTCGCACAACAGAGTACAGGTTTGGGATTGCCTTTTGTGAAAATAAATTTCTGCCAGGTACCTTCCACTGCGGTGTCCCAATAGATACAAATTTTTTGAAAGCATCAGACTCCACCAGCTTGTAATGTAAAAGCTGGCGGGCTAAGAGTTCAGACAAGCTAGCTGTCAGATGCCGGGCAAGGGGGTGACTTTGAGAAATTGGCTTCTTACGCTCAAACATGTCCTTGATAGACACCTGACTGTGGGCAGATGACCAGGAACTGCTACGTAAGAGAGACTCAGTGGAGGATGGTTGAGAGGGGGCAAGGAGGACAGCAGTGGTTGAGGGCAGCTTTCAGTTTGTGTGCTGCTTCTACTCATGTGTTCTTCCCATCAGCGTTTGTGATGTGAGACCATGTGCCTTCGCAAAGCAGTTGTACCTAGTGATGTCGCGAACAGTTCTGCCGCGAATAGTTCGCAGTGAACATAGCGTTCGCAGCGGACGGCGAACATATGCGATGTTCGATTTGCCCCCTATTCGTCATCATTGAGTAAACTTTGACCCTGTAGCTCACAGTCACAAGACACATTCCAGCCAATCAGCAGCAGACACTCCCTCCCAGACCCTCCCACCTCCTGGACAGCATACATTTTAGATTCATTCGGAGCCTGCATTCTTAGTGAGAGGAGGGACAGTGTAGCTGCTGCTGATTTAATAGGGAAATCGATAGCTAGGCTAGTGTATTCAGTGTCCACTACAGTCCTGAAGGACTCATCTGATCTCTGCTGTAAGGACAGGACCCCAAAAAGCCCTTTTAGGGCTAGAACATCAGTCTGTTTTTTGTTTGTTTTTTCCCTGTGTAATCTAATTGCAGCCTGCCTGCCAGCTCAGGCTCACAGCGTATACTGTGCCCACTTGCCCAGTGCCACCCCTCATATCTGGTGTAACAGTAGAGTACATTTAATAGTTGTCATTTTCCTTCACACGTGTGAATTTGAGGTCCTGCCAGGGCACAGTGTGACACCAGTGCAAGTCATATCTGCTAAAACAGTAGTGTACATTTAAAAAAAAAAAAAAAAACTTTTTTTTATTTGAAATAATAGCAGTCAGTTTCCTTCACACGTGTGCGTTCCAGGTCCTGCCAGGGCATAGTGTCACACCAGTGCAAGTCATATCTACTAAAACAGTAGTGTACATACATTTTAAAAAAAAAACTTTTTTATTGTGAAATAATAGCAGTCAGTTTCCCTCACACGTGTGTGCTCCAGGTCCTGCCAGGGCACAGTGTCAAACCAGTGCAAGTCATATCTACTAAAACAGTAGTGTACATACATTTAAAAAAAAAACAAACTTTTTTTACTGTGAAATAATAGCAGTCAGTTTCCCTCACACGTGTGCGTTTGAGGTCCTGCCAGGGCAAGTCATATCTGCTAAAACTGTAGTGTACATTTAAAAAAAAAAAAACCTTACACTACCTGAACGATACATCATACCTGATGTTTTAAAGCACGTTATTCCAAACAATTTAGGAATGTTAGGTGATTTATGCCCTTTATGGATTAAAACCAGACTCTGCATCAACTATGTAATTTTCCATGGGAGTTTGCCATGGATCCCCCTCGGTCATAGCACAGTCCAGGTGTTAGTCCCCTTGAAACAACTTTTCCATCATTTTTGTGGCCAGAAAGAGTCCCTGTGGGTTTTAAAATTCGCCTGCCTATTGAAGTCTATGGCGGTTCGCCCGGTTCGCCGGTTTGCAAACTTTTGCGGAAGTTCGCGTTCGCCGTTCGCGAACGCAAATTTTAGGTTCGCGACATCACTAGTTGTACCTAGGTGGGTGTTGGACTTCCCACGACTCAGTTTCTTTTGGCACAGGTTGCAAATGGCATCGCTGTTGTCAGAGGCAGACACACAAAAAAGATGCCACACTGCTGAGCTCTGCGATGACGGCATTCTGGTGGTGCCAACAGCATGCGTTGATGGGCGTCGGCGTGCTGTCTGGCTGAGCCCAGGTGCCGATGCATGCTGTCTGACTGTGCCACTAGCTCCTTGCGACGACCTCCCCCTGCTTCCAACTCGTCTCCTCCTCCTCCTCTCTGTCTCCCCATCTGAACTTTCCCCCTCTTCTTCTTCTCTTCTAGCAGTCACCCATGTGACATCCACCGACACATCATCATCAACCGCTTCACTTGTATTTGACACATCAAGAAAGGAAGCAGCAGCGGGTACAACATCATCATCATCATCACACCGTACCTCCATGTTTGTAATGCTGCCTGACTGAGACATATCACTGTTATCTACATCCTCTGTCAATGATGGTTGCGCATCACTCATTTCTTCCAACTGATGTGTCAATAACTCCTGTGACAGATCAAGTGAAGCGGCTGTGGTGCTAGTGTTGGTGGTGGCGACAGGCGGGCGAGTGGCACTGGTCACTTGAGAGGTGCCCAAAGCACAGCTGGATGTAGATGGTGCGTCAAGGTTAGGAGGACTAGGAGCGGAAGCTGTAGAAGATTGGGTGTCCTGTGTTAGCCATTCAACTAGGTCCTCCTCAGAACTTTTCGTGTCCCCCCTGGCACCCGGCGTCTGAACAATGTGCATATTTGTAGGGTCTAAAGGAATCACAGCACCACGACCACAACGGAACCTGTGGGGTGGCCTGCCTCTGCCTGTCATTCATTTTTTTTAAAATGTACACTTACAATACTATTAAACAAATTATGAGTGGTGGCACTGGGCAAGTGGGCACAGTATACACTGTGAGCCTGACAACAACAAAAAGACTGATGTTTCAAAGTCAAAAATGTTTATTTTTTAAATATTAGAAGTACTATGACAACAAATATGATTGTTGGCACTAGTTGGCAAATGGGCCTGTCTGGCACACACGCTGGGAGGAAGGCAACTGCAATTAGATTACACTAGCTGAGTCATGCTTCTTAGTCCAAAATTTTTTTTTTTAAAA
Source organism: Bombina bombina (assembly GCF_027579735.1). Lineage (NCBI taxonomy): Eukaryota > Metazoa > Chordata > Amphibia > Anura > Bombinatoridae > Bombina > Bombina bombina. The sequence continues at coordinate 1,279,857,621 of NC_069501.1, read as the reverse complement.
AATTGACAATACTGTTAGAACAAATATGATTGGTGGCACTAGTTGGAAATGGCAAGTGGGCCTGGCACACACGCTGGCAGGCAGGCAACTGCAATTCAATGGCACTAGGACACTGAAGATTCACAGTCAAAAAAGTTATGATTTAAAATATTTTCAATACTGTTACAACAAATATGATTGGTGGCAGTAGTTGGCTAGTGGGCCTGGCACACACGCTGGCAGGCAGGAGGAAACTGCAATTCAATGGCACTAGCAGACTGATGATTCACAATCTAAGAATTTTTTATTTTAAATATTTACAATACTGTTACAACAAATATGATTGGTGTAACTAGTTGGCAAGTGGGCCTGGCACACACGCTGGCAGGCAGGAAAACTGCAATTCAATGGCACTAGGAGACTGAAGATTCACAGTCAAAAAAGTTATGATTTCAAAATTTTTCAATACTGTTACAACAAATATGATTGGTGGCACTAGTTGGCTAGTGGGCCTGGCACACACGCTGGCAGGCCGGAGCAAACTGCAATTCAATGGCACTAGCAAACTGATGATTCACAGTCTAAGAATTTTTTGAAAAAAATATTTACAATACTGTTACAACAAATATGATTGGTGTAACTAGTTGGCAAGTGGGCCTGGCACACACGCTGGCAGGCAGGCAACTGCAATTCAATGGCACTAGGAGACTGATGATTCACAGTCAAAAAAGTTATGATTTAAAATATTTTCAATACTGTTACAACAAATATGATTGGTGGCAGTAGTTGGCTAGTGGGCCTGGCACACACGCTAGCAGGCAGGAGAAAACTGCAATTCAATGGCACTAGCAGACTGATGATTCACAGTCTAAGAATTTTTTATTTTAAATATTTACAATACTGTTACAACTAATATGATTGGTGTAACTAGTTGGAAAGTGGGCCTGGCACACACGCTGGCAGGCAGGCAACTGCAATTCAATCGCACTAGGAGACTGAAGATTCACAGTCAAAAAAGTTATTATTTAAAATATTTTCAATACTGTTACAACAAATATGATTGGTGGCAGTAGTTGGCTAGTGGGCCTGGCACACACTCTGGCAGGCAGGAGGAAACTGAAATTCAATGGCACTAGCAGACTGATGATTCACAATCTAAGAATTTTTTATTTTAAATATTTACAATACTGTTACAACAAATATGATTGGTGTAACTAGTTGGCAAGTGGGCCTGGCACACACGCTGGCAGGCAGGAAAACTGCAATTCAATGGCACTAGGAGACTGAAGATTCACAGTCAAAAAAGTTATGATTTCAAAATTTTTCAATACTGTTACAACAAATATGATTGGTGGCACTAGTTGGCTAGTGGGCCTTGCACACAAGCTGGCAGGCCGGAGGAAACTGCAATTCAATGGCACTAGCAAACTGATGATTCACAGTCTAAGAATTTTTTTAAAAACAATATTTACAATACTGTTACAACTAATATGATTGGTGTAACTAGTTGGCAAGTGGGCCTGGCACACACACTGGCAGGCAGGCAGGCAACTGCAATTCAATGGCACTAGGAGACTGAAGATTCACAGTCAAAAAAGTTATGATTTAAAATATTTTCAATACTGTTACAACAAATATGATTGGCGGCAGTAGCTGGATAGTGGGCCTGGCACACACGCTGGCAGGCAGGAGGAAACTGCAATTCAATGGCACTAGCAGACTGATGATTCACAGTCTAAGAATTTTTTATTTTAAATATTTACAATACTGTTACAACTAATATGATTGGTGTAACTAGTTGGCAAGTGGGCCTGGCACACACGCTGGCAGGCAGGCAACTGCATTTCAATGGCACTAGGAGACTGAAGATTCACAGTCAAAAAAGTTATGATTTAAAATATTTTCAGTACTGTTACAACAAATATGATTTGTGGCACTAGTTGGCTAGTGGGCCTGGCACAAATGCTGGCAGGCAGGAAACTGCAATTCAATGGCACTAGCAGACTGATGATTCACAATCTAAGATTTTTTTAATTTAAATATTTATAATACTGTTAGAACAAATATGATTGGTGTAACTAGTTGGCAAGTGGCCTGGCAAACACGCTGGCAGGCAGGCAACTGCAATTCAAAGGCACTAGCAGACTGATGATTCACAGGCAAAAAATTATTTATTTTAAATATTTACTATACTGTTATAACAAATATGATTGGTGGGAATAGTTGGCAGCAAGTGGGCCTGGCACACACGCTGGCAGGCAGGCAACTGCAATTGGATTACACTAGCAGACTGATCTTTCAGAGTCAAAAAATTATTATTTTTAATATTTAAACTACTGTTATAACAAATATGATTGGTGGCACCAGTTGGCAAGTGGGCCTGGCACACACGCTGGCAGGCAACTGCAATTCAATTGCACTAGCAGGCTGATGATTCACAGTCAAAAAAGATTTTATTTTAAATATTTACACTACTGTTATAACAAATATGATTCGTGGCACTAGTTGGACAGTGGGCCTGGCACACACGATGGCAGACAGGCTATGTTCGCGATGAACTGTTCGCGGGCGAACAGTTCGGGACATCACTATTTACAGGTACTTTTGTCTTTATTTTAGCTAGGTAGTTATTAAATATTTAATAACTATTTAATAGCTATTGTACCTAGTTAAAATAAATACAAAGTTGCCTGTAAAATAAAAATAAATCCTAAGCTAGCTACAATGTAACTATTAGTTATATTGTAGCTATCTTAGGGTTTATTTTACAGGTAAGTATTTAGTTTTAAATAGGATTAATTTATTTAATTGTAGTAATTTTATTTAGATTATTTTAAATTTTATTTAAATTAGGGGGGGTTAGGGTTAGACTTAGGTTTAGGTGTTAACTTTATTATAGTGGTGGCTACGTTGGGGACGGCAGATTATGGGTTAATAATTGTAGTTAGGTTGTGCTGACATTGAGAGCGGCAGATTAGGGGTTAATAAATATAATGATGTCGGGATGTTAGGGGCAACAGATTAGGGGTTCATAGGTATAATGTAGGTGGTGGCGGTGTACGGAGCGGCAGATTAGGGGTTAATAATATAATGCAGGGGGCGGCAGATTAGGGGTTAATAAGTGTAAGATTAGGGGTGTTTAGACTCGGGGTTCATGTTAGGGTGTAGACGTAAAAACATAATTTATGCTTACCTGATAAATTCCTTTCTCCTGTAGTGTAGTCAGTCCACGGGTCATCCATTACTTATGGAATATATCTCTTCCTAACAGGAAACTGCAAGAGAATCACCCAGCAGAGCTTCTATATAGCTCCTCCCCTCACATACCATATTCAGTCATTCGACCAAGCAGACGAGAAAGGAGGGACCATAGGGTGCAGTGGTGACTGGAGTTTAATTAAAATTTAGACCTGCCGTAAAAACAGGGCGGGCCGTGGACTGACTACACTACAGGAGAAAGGAATTTATCAGGTAAGCATAAATTATGTTTTCTCCTGTTAAGTGTAGTCAGTCCACGGGTCATCCATTACTTATGGAATACCAATACCAAAGCTAAAGTACACGGATGAAGGGAGGGACAAGGCAGGAACATTAAACAGAAGGAACCACTGCCTGAAGTACCTTTCTCCCAATAATAGCCTCCGAAGAAGCAAAAGTGTCAAATTTGTAAAATTTTGAAAAAGTGTGAAGCGAAGACCAAGTCGCAGCCTTGCAAATCTGTTCAACAGAGGCCTCATTTTTAAAGGCCCAGGTGGAAGCCACAGCTCTAGTAGAATGAGCTGTAATCCTTTCAGGAGGCTGCTGTCCAGCAGGCTCATAGGCTAAGCGTATTATGCTACGAAGCCAAAAGGAGAGAGAGGTAGCCGAAGCCTTTTGACCTCTTCTCTGTCCAGAGTAAACGACAAACAGGGATGAAGTTTGACGAAAATCTTTAGTTGCCTGCAAATAGAATTTCAGAGCACGGACTACGTCCAGATTATGCAAAAGTCGTTCCTTCTTTGAAGAAGGGTTAGGACACAATGATGGAACAACAATCTCTTGATTGATATTCCTGTTAGTAACTACCTTAGGTAAGAACCCAGGTTTAGTACGCAGGACTACCTTGTCTGAATGAAAAATCAGATAAGGAGAATCACAATGTAAGGCAGATAACTCAGAGACTCTTCGAGCCGAGGAAATAGCCATCAAAAACAGAACTTTCCAAGATAACAGCTTGAGATCAATGGAATGAAGGGGTTCAAATGGAACGCCTTGAAGAACATTAAGAACTAAGTTTAAGCTCCACGGCGGAGCAACAGTCTTAAACACAGGCTTAATCCTAGTTAAAGCCTGACAGAAAGCCTGAACGTCTGGAACTTCAGCCAGAGGTTTGTGTAGAAGAATAGACAGAGCAGAAATCTGTCCCTTTAACGAACTAGCAGATAAGCCCTTTTCTAAACCCTCTTGTAGAAAGGACAATATCCTAGGAATCCTAACCTTACTCCATGAGTAACTCTTGGATTCGCACCAATACAAATATTTACGCCATATCTTATGGTAAATTTTTCTGGTAACAGGCTTCCTAGCCTGTATTAAGGTATCAATAACCGACTCCGAGAAGCCACGCTTTGATAGAATCAAGCGTTCAATCTCCATGCAGTCAGCCTCAGAGAAATTAGATTTGGATGGTTGAAAGGACCCTGAATTAGAAGGTCCTGTCTCAGAGGTAGAGACCACGGTGGACAGGACGACATGTCCACTAGGTCTGCATACCAGGTCCTGCGTGGCCACGCAGGCGCTATCAGAATCACCGAAGCTCTCTCCTGTTTGATCTTGGCAATCAAACGAGGAAGCATTGGGAATGGTGGAAACACATAAGCCATGTTGAAGATCCAAGGGGCTGTCAGAGCATCTATCAGCACCGCTCCCGGGTCCCTGGACCTGGATCCGTAATAAGGAAGCTTGGCGTTCTGACGAGACGCCATGAGATCCAGATCTGGTTTGCCCCAACGATGAATCAGTTGAGCAAAGACCTCCGGATGAAGTTCCCACTCCCCCGGATGAAAAGTCTGGCGACTTAGAAAATCCGCCTCCCAGTTCTCCACGCCTGGGATGTAGATCGTTGACAGGTGGCAAGAGTGAGACTCTGCCCAGCGAATTATCTTTGAGACTTCCAACATCGCTAGGGAACTTCTGGTTCCCCCTTGATGTTTGATGTAAGCCACAGTCGTGATGTTGTCCGACTGAAATCTGATGAACCTCAGAGTTGCTAACTGAGGCCAAGCTAGGAGAGCATTGAATATTGCTCTTAATTCCAGAATATTTATTGGGAGGAGTTTCTCCTCCTGAGTCCATAATCCCTGAGCTTTCAGGGAATTCCAGACTGCGCCCCAGCCTAGAAGGCTGGCGTCTGTTGTTACAATCGTCCAATCTGGCCTGCGAAAGGTCATCCCCTTGGACAGATGTGGCAGAGAAAGCCACCATAGAAGAGAATCTCTGATCTCTTGATCCAGATTTAGAAGAGGGGACAAATCTGAGTAATCCCCGTTCCACTGACTTAGCATGCACAATTGCAGCGGTCTGAGATGCAGGCGCGCAAATGGTACTATGTCCATTGCTGCTACCATTAAGCCGATTACTTCCATGCACTGAGCTACTGACGGGTGTGGAATGGAGTGAAGGACACGGCAAGCATTTAGAAGTTTTAATAACCTGGCCTCTGTCAGGTAAATTTTCATCTCTACAGAATCTATAAGAGTCCCTAGAAAGGGAACTCTTGTAAGTGGTAATAGAGAACTCTTTTCCACGTTCACCTTCCACCCATGCGACCTCAGAAATGCCAGAACTATCTCTGTATGAGACTTGGCAGTTTGAAAACTTGACGCTTGTATCAGAATGTCATCTAGGTATGGAGTCACCGCTATGCCTCGCGGTCTTAGTACCGCCAGAAGTGAGCCTAGAATTTTTGTAAAGATTCTTGGAGCCGTAGCTAATCCGAAGGGAAGAGCTACAAACTGGTAATGCCTGTCTAGGAAGGCAAATCTTAGATACCGGTAATGATCCTTGTGAATCGGTATGTGAAGGTAGGCATCCTTTAAGTCCACTGTGGTCATGTACTGACCCTCTTGGATCATGGGAAGGATGGTTCGAATAGTTTCCATTTTGAATGATGGAACTCTTAGAAATTTGTTTAGGATTTTTAAGTCCAAGATTGGTCTGAAGGTTCCCTCTTTCTTGGGAACCACAAATAGATTTGAATAGAATCCCTGCCCGTGTTCCGTCCGCGGAACTGGGTGGATTACCCCCATTAGTAAGAGGTCTTGTACACTGCGTAGAAACGCCTCTTTCTTTGTTTGGTTTGCTGATAACCTTGAAAGATGAAATCTCCCCCGCGGAGGAGAAGTTTTGAAGTCCAGGAGATATCCCTGAGATATGATCTCCAACGCCCAGGGATCCTGGACATCTCTTGCCCAAGCCTGGGCGAAGAGAGAAAGTCTGCCCCCCACTAGATCCGTTTCCGGATAGGGGGCCCTCTCTTCATGCTGTCTTGGGGGCAGCAGCAGGTTTCTTGGCCTGCTTGCCCCTGTTCCAGGACTGGTTAACTTTCCAGCCCTGCCTGTAACGAGCAACAGCTCCTTCCTGTTTTGGAGCGGAGGAAGTTGATGCTGCTCCTGCCTTGAAGTTACGAAAGGCCCGAAAATTAGACTGTTTGGCCTTTGATCTGGCCCTGTCCTGAGGTAGAGCATGGCCCTTACCTCCCGTAATGTCAGCAATAATTTCTTTCAAGCCGGGCCCGAATAAGGTCTGCCCTTTGAAAGGAATATTAAGTAATTTAGATTTAGAAGTCACGTCAGCTGACCAGGATTTAAGCCATAGCGCTCTGCGCGCTTGGATGGCGAATCCGGAGTTCTTAGCCGTAAGCTTGGTTAAATGCACAACAGCATCAGAAACAAATGCGTTAGCTAGCTTAAGTGTTTTAAGCTTGTTCATTATTTCATCCAATGGAGCTGAGCGAATGGCCTCTTCCAGAGACTCAAACCAGAATGCTGCCGCAGCAGTGACAGGCGCAATGCATGCAAGGGGCTGTAAAATAAAACCTTGTTGAACAAACATTTTCTTAAGGTAACCCTCTAATTTTTTATCCATTGGATCTGAAAAGGCACAACTATCCTCCACCGGGATAGTGGTACGCTTAGCTAAAGTAGAAACTGCTCCCTCCACCTTAGGGACCGTCTGCCATAAGTCTTGTGTGGTGGCGTCAATAGGAAACATTTTCCTAAATATGGGAGGAGGGGTAAAAGGCACACCAGGTCTATCCCACTCCTTGCTAATAATCTCTGTAAGCCTTTTTGGTATAGGAAATACGTCAGTACACACCGGTACCGCATAGTATCTATCCAACCTACATAATTTCTCTGGAATTGCAACCGTGTTACAATCATTCAGAGCCGCTAATACCTCCCCTAGCAATGTGCGGAGGTTCTCTAGCTTAAATTTAAAATTGGAAATCTCTGAATCCAGTCTCCCTGGATCAGATCCGTCACCCACAGAATGAAGCTCTCCGTCTTCACGTTCTGCAAACTGTGACGCAGTATCTGACATGGCTCTCATCTCCTCCGCGCGCTCTGTCCTTAACCCAGAGCTATCGCGCTTGCCTCTTAATTCTGGCAATTTAGATAAAACTTCAGTCATAACATTAGCCATGTCTTGCAATGTGATTTGTAAGGGCCTCCCTGATGTACTTGGCGCCACAAAATCACGCACCTCCTGAGCGGGAGGCGAAGGTACTGACACGTGAGGAGAGTTAGTCGGCATAACTTCCCCCTCGCTGTCTGGTGATAATTTCTTTACATGTAAAGATTGACTTTTATTTAAAGTAGCATCAATGCAATTAGTACACAAATTTCTATTGGGCACCACATTGGCCTTTAAACATAGTGAACAAAGAGATTCATCTGAGTCAGACATGTTTAAACAAACTAGCAATGAGACTAGCAAACTTGGAAATACTTTTCAAAATAAATTTACAAGCAATATAAAAAGCGCTACTGTGCCTTTAAGAAGCACAAAAAAACTGACACAGTTGAAATAACAATGACCAAAATAGTTATAGCAACCAAATTTTCACAGTAAATGTATTAAGTTAGCAAAGGATTGCACCCACCAGCAACTGGATGATTAACCCCTTAATACCCAAAAACGGATAACAATTATAAAATTAACGTTTTTCTCACAGTCAAACACACTGTCACAGATCTGCTGTGACTGATTACCTCCCTCAAAATGGATTTTGAAGACCCCTGAGCTCTCTAGAGACGATCTGGATCATGGAGGATGAAGTAGACAGATTGTGACTGAATTTTTACTGCGCAAAAAAGCGCTAAAATAGGCCCCTCCCACTCATATTACAACAGTGGGGAAGCTCAGAAACTGTTTCTATGCAGAAAACAAAAATGGCCATGTGGTAAAAATCATGCCCCAATAAGTTTTATCACCAAGTACCTCACAAAAAATTAACATGCCAGTAAACGTTTTAAACATACATTTGAAAACTATGTATTATTATTAATAAGCCTGCTACCAGTCTCTTTTACTGCAGTTAAGGCTCATACATTATTTCAGTATTAACAGTATTTTCAGAGTCAATTCCATTCCTTAGAAAAATACATTCAGTGTACACACACTCATCAGCCTAATACCATTAAGGCTGAACTTACTTTACATTGGTATCAGCAGTATTTTCTCAGTCAATTCCATTCCTTAGAAAAATACATTCAGTGTACGCACACACACATATCAGCCTGATACCAGTCGCTATCACTGCATTTAAGGCTGAACTTACGTTACAATGGTATCAGCAGTATTTTCTCAGTCAATTCCATTCCTCAGAAAATAATTTACTGCACATACCTCATTTGTTGCAGGGGGGCCCTGCATGCTATTCCCCTTCTCTGAAGTTACCTCACTTTTCCTCAGATGAGAACAGCCAGTGGATCTTAGTTACGTCTGCTAAGATCATAGAAAACGCAGGCAGATTCTTCTTCTAATGCTGCCTGAGAATAAACAGCACACTCCGGTGCCATTTAAAATAACAAACTTTTGATTGTAGAAATAAACTAAGTTAAAAAACACCACAGATCTCTCACAGCGTCCTTTTAGTTAGGCTGCAAGAGAATGACTGAATATGATATGTGAGGGGAGGAGCTATATAGCAGCTCTGCTGGGTGATTCTCTTGCAGTTTCCTGTTAGGAAGAGATATATTCCATAAGTAATGGATGACCCGTGGACTGACTACACTTAACAGGAGAAATGTATTTTCCTATAGGAAACAATGGGGCTGCGTTAGGAGCTGAACGCTGCTTTTTTGCAGGTGTTAGTTTATTTTTTCAGCCAGCCCAGCCCCGTTGTTTCCTATGGGGAAATCGTGCACGAGCACATTTAGCCAGCTCACCGCCGACTTAAGCAGCGTTGGTATTGAGGTGAAATGTGGAGCTAAATTTTGCTCTCTGCTCACTTTTTTGCGGCTAACGCCGGGTTTAGAAAGACCTGTAATACCAGAGTTGTCTTAAGTGAGCGGTGAGAAAAAAAGGCTCGTTAGAACCGCACAGTTTACCGTCAAAAACTCGTAATCTAGCCGACTGTTTCCGAATTTGGGCCACGTTGGATTATGGTACTTGTAGTTTCAGGGAGATTGCATTTCATTTGCAGGCATCAAGGACCCGCTATTACATCAAGGGAGACTCCCTGAACTTCAGGGAGAGTTGGGATGTCTGCTTCCTGCCCTGTTACCTACTGGTTGGTGCTGGTCACGTCCTGCCACTGTTACCTATACTGGTTGGTGCTGGTCACTTCCTGCCACTGTTACCTACTGGTTAGTGCTGGCCACCTCTTGGCACTGTTACCTACTGGTTGGTGCTGACCATGTCCTGCCACTGTTACCTACTGGTTGGTGCTGGTCACATCCTGCCACTGTTACCTACTGATTGGTGCTGGTCACCTCCTGACACTGTTACCTACTGGTTAGTGCTGGTCACATCCTGCCACTGTTATCTACTGGTTGGTGCTGGTCACCTCCTGCCACTGTTATCTACTGGTTGGTGCTGGCCACCTCTTGCCACTGTTACCTACTGGTTGGTGCTGGTCAGCTCTTGCCACTGTTACCTACTGGTTGGTGCTGGTCACCTCTTGCCACTGTTACCTACTGGTTAGTGCTGGTCACTTTCTGACACTGTTACTTACTGGTTGGTGCTGGCCACCTCTTGTCACTGTTACCTACTGGTTAGTGCTGGTCACCTTTTGCCACTGTTACCTACTGGTTAGTGCTGGTCACTTCCTGACACTGTTACCTACTGATTGGTGCTGGTCACTTCTTGCCACTGTTACCTACTGGTTGGTGCTGGTCACTTCTTGTCACTGTTATCTACTGATTGGTGCTGGTCACCTCTTGCCACTGTTACCTACTGGTTAGTGCTGGTCACTTCCTGACACTGTTACCTACTGGTTAGTGCTGGTCACTTCCTGACACTGTTACCTACTGGTTAGTGCTGCTGGCCACCTCCTGCCACTGTTACCTACTGGTTTGTGCTGGTCACTTCCTGCCACTGTTACTGACTGGTTGGTGTAAAGCTTGATTGAATGGTCTATTCTGAAACTATAACCTACACTGTGCAGTCTGTGCCTCACATAGTCACCTGACACTGCATTGTACATTAAGCAGTCTGTGACTCACATGGTCACCCAGGGCCGGATTGGGCCGCCGGGATACCGGGAAAAATCCTGGTGGGCTGGCAGCCTGTAGGTCGGCAGGGGCAGCAGGAGTGTGTGGAGAGCAGCAATTCAAAACATAGTTGTGAGGGACGTGCCGCTTCTGTATTCTGCGCAAATGCGCCACCGGTTCCCTTAGTCCCGCCCACACTGAGAACCTGTAGGCTGTTAATAATATATTTATATACACATGGACCGATCCTGCACCGGGCAAAGTAAAACAAGCAGTCAGGGAAGAAGGACCACGGGAAGCTCAGGGAGGGGTAAGTGACACGTTCACCATACCACCAAGCAGCAGGCAGGAACTTAGGAGCGGTGCCTTTACTTTTTGACCCCAGCTCCCCCACCCACATGCTTGGTAAGTGACTACTGTGGATAATACTATGCTATTACTATTTACTCTGAACTTATGCAATGGGCATTGGGCTTATTGAATTGAGAATTTAGTTTATGCCAACTGCTTAGTGTTGTGTAAAGTTGGAACTGTTTACTATAGTACTGGCACAGAAAATATGCTATATTTAATTGCATGCTCAATAGCAGTGCAGTTCATTGGTTTTCTATTTGTGACAAATTTATGTATAAAACAAATGAACTGCACTGCTATTGAGCATACAATTAAATATAGCATATTTTCTGTGCCAGTACTATAGTAAACCATTCCTCCCACTGTACACAAAACTAAGCAGTTGACATACAGTGTGGCTTCTGTGTTGTATGTTGCACTTTTAAGTTGGGTTTGTGTAATGGGCCGGAATGGGCCATGAGCCAGAGGGGAACGGGGCTGAGTCAGAAGGGGCGGGGCTGATCAGGAAGGGCCGGGTCATACAAATTTCCAGGGCCCTGTGGTTACCTGATACTGCACTTTACACTGGGCAGTCTGTGCCTCACATGGTCACATATCACTGCATTTTACACTGGGCAGTCTGTGCCTCACATGATCACCTGACACTGCACTTTACACTGGGCAGTCTGTGCCTCACATGGTCACATATCACTGCATTTTACACTGGGCAGTCTGTGCCTCACATGGTTACATTGCACTGCACTTTCCAATGGGCAGCTGGTGCCTCACATGATTACATGGCTCTGCACTTTACACTGGGCAGTCTGTGCCTCACATGATTACATGGCACTGCACTTTACACTGGGCAGTCTGTGCCTCACATTATTACATGGCACTGCACTTTACACTGGGCAGCCGGTGCCTAACATGATTACATGGCACTGCACTTACACTGGGCAGTCTGTTCCCCACATGGTTACATGGCACTGCACTTTACACTGGGCAGTCTGTGCCTCACATAATTACATGACACTGCACTTACACTGGGCAGTCTGTGCCTCACATGGTTACATGGCACTGCACTTTACACTGGGCAGTCTGTGCCTCACATAATTACATGGCACTGCACTTTACACTGGGCAGTCTGTGCCTCACATAATTACATGGCACTGCACTTTACACTGGGCAGTCTGTGCCTCACATAATTACATGGCACTGCACTTTACACTGGGCAGTCTGTGCCTCACATGATTACATGGCACTGCACTTTACACTGGGCAGTCTGTGCCTCACATGATTACATGGCACTGCACTTTACACTGGGCAGTCTGTGCATCACATAATTACATGGCACTGCACTTTACACTGGGCATTTTGTGCCTCACATAATTACATGGCACTGCACTTACACTGGGCAGTCTGTGTCTCACATGATTACATGACACTGCACTTACACTGGGCAGTCTGTGCCTCACATGATTACATGGCACTATACTTTACACTGGGCATTATGTGCCTCCCATGATTACATGGCACTGTACTTTACACTGGGCATTATGTGCCTCCCATTATTACATGGCACTGTACTTTACACTGGGCATTATGTGCCTCCCATGATTACATGGCACTGTACCTTACACTGGGCAGTCTGTGCCTCACATGATTACATGGCACTGCACTTACACTGGGCAGTCTGTGCCTCACATGGTTACATGGCACTGTACTTTAAACCGGGCAGTCTGTGACTCACATAATTACATGGCACTGCACTTTACACTGGGCATTCTGTGCCTCACATTATTACATGGCACTGCACTTTACACTGGGAAGTCTGTGACTCACATAATTACATGGCACTGCACTTTACACTGGGCAGTCTGTGCCTCACATGGTTACATGGCACTGCACTTTACACTGGGCAGTCTGTGCCTCACATGGTTACATGGCACTGCACTTTACACTGGGCAGTCTGTGACTCACATGGTTACATGGCACTGTACTTTACACTGGGCAGTCTGTGCCTCACATGATTACATGGCACTGCACTTTACACTGGGCAGTCTGTGACTCACATGGTTACATGGCACTGTACTTTACACTGGGCAGTCTGTGCCTCACATTATTACATGGCACTGCACTTTACACTGGGCAGTCTGTGACTCACATGGTTACATGGCACTGTACTTTACACTGGGCAGTATGTGCCTCCCATGATTACATGGCACTGCACTTTACACTGGGCAGTCTGTGACTCACATGGTTACATGGCACTGTACTTTACACTGGACAGTATGTGCCTCACATGTTACATGGCACTGCACTTTACACTGGGCAGTCTGTACCTCACATGATTACATGGCACTGCACTTACACTGGGCAGTCTGTGCCTCACATGTTACATGGCACTGCACTTTACACCGGGCAGTCTGTGCCTCACATAATTACATGGCACTGCACTTTACACTGGGCATTATGTGCCTCACATAATTACATGGCACTGCACTTTACACCAAGAATTCTGTGCCTCACATGGTTACATGGCACTGTACTTTACACTTGGCAGTCTGTGCCTCACATGATTACATGGCACTGCACTTTACACTTGGCAGTCTGTGCCTCACATGGTTACATGGCACTGCACTTTACACTTGGCAGTCTGTGCCTCACATGATTACATGGCACTGCACTTACACTGGGCAGTCTGTGCCTCACATGTTACATGGCACTGCACTTACACTGGGCAGTCTGTGCCTCACATGTTACATGGCACTGCACTTTACACCGGGAATTCTGTGCCTCACATAATTACATGGCACTGTACTTTACACTGGACAGTCTGTGACTCACATAATTACATGGCACTGTACTTTACACTGGGCAGCCGGTGCCTCACATAATTACATGGCACTGCACTTTACACTGGGCATTCTGTGCCTCACATAATTACATGGCACTGTACTTTACACCGGGCAGTCTGTGCCTCACATAATTACATGGCACTGTACTTTACACTGGGCAGCCGGTGCCTCACATGGTTACATGGCACTGTACTTTACACTGGGCAGTCTGTGCCTCACATAATTACATGGCACTGCACTTTACACCGGGCAGTCTGTGCCTCACATGATTACATGGCACTGCACTTTACACTGGGCAGTCTGTGCCTCACATAATTACATGGCACTGTACTTTACACTGGGCAGTCTGTGCCTCACATGATTACATGGCACTGCACTTTACACTGGGCATTCTGTGCCTCACATGATTAAATGGCACTGCACTTTACACTGGGCAGTCTGTGCCTCACATGATTATATGGCACTGTACTTTAGACTGTGCAGTCTGTGCCTCACATGATTATATGGCACTGTACTTTAGACTGTGCAGTCTGTGCCTCACATGATTATATGGGTTTGCACTTTACACTTGGCAGTCTGTGCCTCACATGATTACATGGCACTGCACTTTACACTGGGCATTCTGTGCCTCACATGATTAAATGGCACTGCACTTTACACTGGGCAGTCTGTGCCTCACATGATTATATGGCACTGCAGTTTACACCGGGCATTCTGTGCCTCACATGATTAAATGGCACTGCACGTTACACCGGGCAGTCTGTGCCTCACATAATTACATGGCACTGCAGTTTACACCGGGCAGTCTGTGCCTCACATGATTATATGGCACTGCAGTTTACACCGGGCATTCTGTGCCTCACATGATTAAATGGCACTGCACGTTACACCGGGCAGTCTGTGCCTCACATAATTACATGGCACTGTACTTTACACTGGGCAGTCTGTGTCTCACATAATTACATGGCACTGTACTTTAGACTTTGCAGTCTGTGCCTCACATAATTACATGGCACTGCACTTTACACTGGGCAGTCTGTGCCTCACATAATTACATGGCACTGCACTTTACACTGGGCATTCTGTGCCTCACATAATTACATGCCACTGCACTTTACACTGGGCAGTCTGTGCCTCACATGATTACATGGCACTGCACTTTACAATGGGCAGCCTGTGCCTCACATGATTACATGGCACTGCACTTTACAATGGGCAGCCTGTGCCTCACATGATTACATGGCACTGCACTTTACACTGGGCATTCTGTGCCTCACATAATTACATGGCACTGCACTTTACACCGGGCAGCTGGTGCCTCACATAATTACATGGCACTGCACTTTACAATGGGCAGCCTGTGCCTCACATGATTACATGGCACTGCACTTTACACTGGGCAGCCGGTGCCTAACATGATTACATGGCACTGCACTTACACTGGGCAGTCTGTGCCTCACATGGTTACATGGCACTGCACTTTACACTGGGCAGTCTGTGCCTCACATGATTACATGGCACTGCACTTACACTGGGCAGTCTGTGCCTCACATGTTACACAGCACTGCACTTTACACTGGGCAGTCTGTGCCTCACATGATTACATGGCTATGCACTTTACACTGGGCAGTCTGTGCCTCACATGGTTACATGGCACTGTACTTTACACTGGGCAGCCGGTGCCTCACATGATTACATGGCTATGCACTTTACACCGGGCAGTCTGTGACTCACATGGTTACATGGCACTGTACTTTACACTGGGCAGTCTGTGCCTCACATGATTACATGGCACTGCACTTTACACTGGGCAGTCTGTGCCTCACATGATTACATGGCACTGCACTTTACACTGGGCAGTCTGTGCCTTACATGGTTACATGACACTGCACTTTACACCGGGCAGTCTGTGCCTCACATGATTACATGGCACTGCACTTTACACTGGGCATTCTGTGCCTCACATGGTTACATGGCACTGCACTTTACACTGGGCATACTGTGCCTCACATGGTTACATGGCTTTGCACTTTACACTTGGCAGTGTGTGCCTCACATGATTACATGGCACTGCACTTTACACTGGGCAGTCTGTGCCTCACATAATTACATGGCACTGCACTTTACACTGGGCAGTCTGTGCCTCACATAATTTCATGGCACTGCACTTACACTGGGCAGTCTGTGCCTCACATGATTACATGGCACTGCACTTTACACTGGACAGTATGTGCCTCACATGATTACATGGCACTGCACTTTACACTGGGCATTCTGTGCCTCACATTATTACATGGCACTGCACTTTACACTGGGCAGTCTGTGCCTCACATGATTACATGGCACTGCACTTTACACTGGGCAGTCTGTGCCTCACATAATTACATGGCACTGTACTTTACACTGGGCAGTCTGTGCCTCACATTGTCACATATCACTGTACTTTACACTGGGCAGTCTGTGCCTCACATGGTCACATATCACTGTACTTTACACTGGGCAGTCTGTGCCTCACATGGTCATATATCACTGTACTTTACACTGGGCAGTCTGTGCTTCACATGATTACATCGCACTGCACTTTACACTGGGCAGTCTGTGCCTCACATGATTACATGGCACTGCACTTTACACTGGGCAGTCTGTGCCTCACATAATTACATGGCTTTGCACTTTACACTGGGCAGTCTGTGCCTCACATAATTACATGGCACTGCACTTTACACTGGGCAGTCTGTGCCTCACATAATTACATGGCACTGCACTTTACACTGGGCAGTCTGTGCCTCACATGATTACATGGCACTGCACTTTACACTGGGCAGTCTGTGCCTCACATGATTACATGGCACTGCACTTTACACTGGGCAGTCTGTGCCTCACATAATTACATGGCACTGCACTTTACACTGGGCATTTTGTGCCTCACATAATTACATGGCACTGCACTTACACTGGGCAGTCTGTGTCTCACATGATTACATGACACTGCACTTACACTGGGCAGTCTGTGCCTCACATGATTACATGGCACTGTACTTTACACTGGGCATTATGTGCCTCCCATGATTACATGGCACTGTACTTTACACTGGGCATTATGTGCCTCCCATTATTACATGGCACTGTACTTTACACTGGGCATTATGTGCCTCCCATGATTACATGGCACTGTACTTTACACTGGGCAGTCTGTGCCTCACATGATTACATGGCACTGCACTTACACTTGGCAGTCTGTGCCTCACATGGTTACATGGCACTGTACTTTAAACCGGGCAGTCTGTGACTCACATAATTACATGGCACTGCACTTTACACTGGGCATTCTGTGCCTCACATTATTACATGGCACTGCACTTTACACTGGGAAGTCTGTGACTCACATAATTACATGGCACTGCACTTTACACTGGGCAGTCTGTGCCTCACATAATTACATGGCACTGCACTTTACACTGGGCAGTCTGTGCCTCACATAATTACATGGCACTGCACTTTACACTGGACAGTATGTGCCTCACATAATTACATGGCACTGCACTTTACACTGGGCAGTCTGTGCCTCACATGATTACATGGCACTGCACTTTACACTGGGCAGTCTGTGCCTCACATGATTACATGGCACTGCACTTTACACTGGGCAGTCTGTGCCTCACATGATTACATGGCACTGCACTTTACACTGGGCAGTCTGTGCCTCACATGATTACATGGCACTGCACTTTACACTGGGCAGTCTGTGCCTCACATGGTTACATGGCACTGCCCTTTACACTGGGCAGTCTGTGCCTCACATGTTACATGGCACTGCACTTTACACTGGGCAGTCTGTGCCTCACATAATTACATGGCACTGCACTTTACACTGGGCAGTCTGTGCCTCATATAATTACATGGCACTGCACTTTACACTGGGCAGTCTGTGCCTCACATAATTACATGGCTTTGCACTTTACACTGGCAGTCTGTGCCTCACATAATTACATGGCACTGTACTTTACACTGGGCAGTCTGTGCCTCACATAATTACATGGCACTGCACTTTACACTGGGCAGTCTGTGCCTCACATAATTACATGGCACTGCACTTTACACTGGGCAGTCTGTGCCTCACATAATTACATGGCACTGCACTTTACACTGGGCAGTCTGTGCCTCACATAATTACATGGCACTGCACTTTACACTGGGCAGTCTGTGCCTCACATAATTACATGGCACTGCACTTTACACTGGGCAGTCTGTGCCTCACATTATTACATGGCACTGCACTTTACACTGGGCAGTCTGTGCCTCACATGGTTACATGGCACTGCACTTTACACTGGGCAGTCTGTGCCTCACATGTTACATGGCACTGCACTTTACACTGGGCATTCTGTGTCTCACATGATTACATGGCACTGCACTTTACACTGGGCAGTCTGTGCCTCACATAATTACATGGCACTGCACTTTACACTGGACAGTATGTGCCTCACATAATTACATGGCACTGCACTTTACACTGGGCAGTCTGTGCCTCACATGATTACATGGCACTGCACTTTACACTGGGCAGTCTGTGCCTCACATGATTACATGGCACTGCACTTTACACTGGGCAGTCTGTGCCTCACATGGTTACATGGCACTGCACTTTACACTGGGCAGTCTGTGCCTCACATATTACATGGCACTGCACTTTACACTGGGCATTCTGTGTCTCACATGATTACATGGCACTGCACTTTACACTGGGCAGTCTGTGCCTCACATAATTACATGGCACTGCACTTTACACTGGACAGTATGTGCCTCACATAATTACATGGCACTGCACTTTACACTGGGCAGTCTGTGCCTCACATGATAACATGGCACTGCACTTTACACTGGGCAGTCTGTGCCTCACATGTTACATGGCACTGCACTTTACACTGGGCAGTCTGTGCCTCACATGTTACATGGCACTGCACTTTACACCAGGCAGCCTGTGCCTCACATAATTACATGGCTTTGCACTTTACACTGGGCAGTCTGTGCCTCACATAATTACATGGCTCTGCACTTTACACTGGGCATTATGTGCCTCACATTATTACATGGCACTGCACTTTACACTGGGCAGTCTGTGCCTCACATAATTACATGGCTCTGCACTTTACACTGGGCAGTCTGTGCCTCACATGGTTACATGGCACTGCACTTTACACTGGGCAGTCTGTGCCTCACATAATTACATGGCTTTGCACTTTACACTGGGCAGTCTGTGCCTCACATAATTACATGGCACTGCACTTTACACTGGGCAGTCTGTGCCTCACATAATTACATGGCACTGCACTTTACACTGGGCAGTCTGTGCCTCACATAATTACATGGCACTGCACTTTACACTGGGCAGTCTGTGCCTCACATGGTTACATGGCACTGCACTTTACACTGGGCAGTCTGTGCCTCACATGTTACATGGCACTGCACTTTACACTGGGCATTCTGTGTCTCACATGATTACATGGCACTGCACTTTACACTGGGCAGTCTGTGCCTCACATAATTACATGGCACTGCACTTTACACTGGACAGTATGTGCCTCACATAATTACATGGCACTGCACTTTACACTGGGCAGTCTGTGCCTCACATAATTACATGGCACTGCACTTTACACTGGGCAGTCTGTGCCTCACATAATTACATGGCACTGCACTTTACACTGGGCAGTCTGTGCCTCACATAATTACATGGCACTGTACTTTACACCGGGCAGTCTGTGCCTCACATAATTACATGGCACTGCACTTTACACTGGGCAGTCTGTGCCTCACATTATTACATGGCACTGCACTTTACACTGGGCAGTCTGTGCCTCACATGGTTACATGGCACTGCACTTTACACCGGGCAGTCTGTGCCTCACATAATTACATGGCACTGCACTTTACACCGGGCAGTCTGTGCCTCACATGATTACATGGCTTTGCACTTTACACTGGGCAGTCTGTGCCTCACATGATTACATGGCACTGCACTTTACACCGGGCAGTCTGTGCCTCACATAATTACATGGCACTGCACTTTACACTGGGCAGTCTGTGCCTCACATAATTACATGGCACTGTACTTTACACTGGGCAGTCTGTGCCTCACATAATTACATGGCACTGTACTTTACACTGGGCAGTCTGTGCCTCACATGATTACATGGCACTGTACTTTACACTGGGCAGTCTGTGCCTCACATAATTACATGGCACTGCACTTTACACTGGGAAGTCTGTGCCTCACATAATTACATGGCACTGTACTTTACACTGGGCAGTCTGTGCCTCACATAATTACATGGCACTGCACTTTACACTGGGCAGTCTGTGCCTCACATAATTACATGGCACTGCACTTTACACTGGGCAGTCTGTGCCTCACATAATTACATGGCACTGCACTTTACACTGGGCAGTCTGTGCCTCACATGATTACATGGCACTGCACTTTACACTGGGCAGTTTGTGCCTCACATAATTACATGGCACTGCACTTTACACTGGGCAGTCTGTGCCTCACATAATTACATGGCACTGCACTTTACACTGGGCAGTCTGTGCCTCACATAATTACATGGCACTGCACTTTACACCGGGCAGTCTGTGCCTCACATAATTACATGGCACTGCACTTTACACTGGGCAGTCTGTGCCTCACATAATTACATGGCACTGCACTTTACACCGGGCAGTCTGTGCCTCACATAATTACATGGCACTGCACTTTACACTGGGCAGTCTGTGCCTCACATAATTACATGGCACTGCACTTTACACTGGACAGTCTGTGCCTCACAGTATTACATGGCACTGCACTTTACACCAGGCAGCCGGTACCTCCCATGGTCACTTGACACTGCACTTTATATAAATAGAAGGAATTATAATGCATTTATTATTCTATACAATTGTTAAATATATTCCTATTGTAAATTAAAAAGCTTTTTGTGACATCATTATAACACACAGCTATATTAATATCTAACAGTTATATGTTGTTATCCCAAATTTTATTGTAAATACACCACAGTATTACAAATTGAAACAGCATAAATTAGTAAGTAAATTATATCAGATTACTAAATAGCTAGTGACACGAAAATGAAAGATTAAAGAGAATTAGGAAGCAGAAGGTACAAGAAACACAGGGCATGATAGGGAATAGTGTAGGGAATAGACAGGGCAATGAGTCTCTATAAGAGTAGTACTTTCTAATTTCTCACCATGCCTGCTGCACCTTGTTATTGGGCCATACCAATCGGCACTGGTAGCCATCCCTCTGGGTGTCCTTCATGAGGAACGGGATGAGAATGTTGTATACCGGGTATGGGATCATTATAATGATGGACATGACCCAGGTGGCGGCGATGACCTTGTAAGCATGGGAGCGGGTCTGCCAGACACGAGATTTGAGTGGATTACAGATGGCACTGTAACGCTCTATGGCTATTGCTACCAGGCTGAAGGTGGATACGCTGACAGAGACACCTGCAAACAAATAAAAATACTGTAATCAACTTAATACAACAGCAAGTAACGTTTGCAATGTATTTCACCCTCTCTGGCAGCAAAATGGTTAAATAATCTAAACTCTTGCCACTTCCTTAATAACATGTCACATACATTAACTGAAATCTATCAGAACCTAGAAAATTTACATGAAACCATTATGCAACAAATCATTAAGTCTGTGACATTCTATGGAAAATATATATCTACTCTAGTAAAGCCCATAACCCACATATACCAAGTCAGCTGTTCTACGGAGACATAATGGTCCTAGATAATATTGATATTGTCAGCTCCAGCTATATCAGTGGTCAACATCAGCTGTAGTATACTAAGGATCAGACACAGAGTTGCTTAAAAGCCTCAGATAATCTCACCCATAAAGTAGGCAGCTGTCTTGCAGATGACCTCTCCAAAGATGAAGTTGCCCATGAGGTTGGGGATGAAGGTGAAAGGCATGCAGAAAACAGCTACCATGAGGTCACTGACGGCCAGTGAGAGCAGGAAGGAGTTGGTGATGGTGCGAAGACGCTTGTTCATCACCAGCACAATAATGATCAGTGTATTCCCGAAGACGCTAAGTAGGAAGATTATGCTGTAGAGCAGGATCCTCACCCAGTTGCTGATATCTGAAAGAAGGAGAGTACATCAGTGCTTGTAGAGATCACATACATTTCTCTGTTGTACTCACTCATTAACTGTTTATTCTACATCCAAATAGGAAATCATACATGTTAAGCTGAGCAGTCCTGAAAGCACCCTACTGCAATGATTTCAAACCAGGCTCCACCTTACCTCAATCCTCTTTCTTCAATTGCTCTCACCTCCCTATGCACATTCCCTCACCTCTCTTCTAATGTCCCCTCATCTTTCTTCCTCACATCCTGTCATCTCTCTCCTCACTTTCTATCACCTCATTTCCCCTCACCACTCTTCTCACTCACTTCCTGTCATCTCTCTCCTCACTTCCCCTCACTGCTCTCTTCACTTCCTGTCATCTGTTTCCTCACTTCCTGTCATCTCTCTCCTCACTTCCACTCACTTCTCTCCACACTTCCCCTATCCTCCTCGCTAACCATCATCTCTTTCCACACATTCTGTCACCTCTCTCCTCACTTCACCTCCCCTCCCTCTTCACTTCACCTCTCTCCTCACTTCACCTAACCTCTCCCCTCACTTCACTTCACCTCTCTCCTCACTTCACCTCTCTCCTCACTTCACCTCCCCTCCCTCTTCACTTCACCTCTCTCCTCACTTCACCTCTCTCCTCACTTCACCTCCCCTCCCTCTTCACTTCACCTCTCTCCTCACTTCACCTCCCCTCCCTCTTCACCTCACATCTCTCCTCACTTCACTTCACCTCTCCCCTCACTTCACCTAACCTCTCCCCTCACTTCACTTCACCTCTCTCCTCACTTCACTTCTCTCCTCACTTCACCTCACTTCACTTCACCTTTCTCCTCACTTTACCTCACCTCTCACTTCCTCTCACCTCTCTCCTCTATCAGGTTATAGTAAATGATGAGGTATTTGCTATTACACCATGTAACAGTGTATAATATTGTATTATAGTTAGTAGTATATACTGTACATTAGGAGATATGTTATTATACTGTGTAATATTGTGTAATGTTGTGTTATGGTTAATAAGGTTATAGCAAATGATGAGGTATTGCTATTACAGTAATTCTCCAGCACTACACATTTCCTATATTAAATATGGTGTCATGACCCATAATTCATCAGTCACCCTAAAATGACCTTTGCACTGCAGTCATTGGTCGCTGCTAACAGCGCACAGATTATTGATTCTATGGTTTAACAAAAGCAACCAGTGGCTGTCTGATAACATTTCTGTCATAAGTGCGGAAATGTAACACTGAATGACAGGAAATGTCCCATATCAGTGGATGAAGGTTTTAGCTAACAAATCTATTATCCTCCAAGTCTGGGCGTATTTATTCATAGGGCACTGATTTGGCGGGGGGGTGAAAAGTTTTGAACTTTAAATCGTTACACAGAATGGTCCTCCTGGCCCTTTACATAAATACACCAAGAGCAGGCGCATGACTCTTACTTGTTGCCGCTGATTCTGGGGACATATAGGCGCACACGTGAGCATTACGGTAATGTTGTACACCACATCATTTGTCTCTGTCTAGCAGCTGTATTACTATTAAATGGGCACTACCATTATAATACTAATCTATCAGTAATGTATAACTATGTACTATATACATCTTAATAATTAACCCTTTCACTCTTTACCCTCTTTTTATATGTATTTAAGTAATTGATACTTGCCTTACTGGAAGCAATTTAATATTAAGTATTGAGTGAACATGAGTAGTGCCATATGAAACATGGATGTTTATATATACCATACGTTGGGTGTACTTGTAATGAGAACATTCATGTTTTTTCTCAACTGAGTAAAGATATTATTTTGAGTGCTTATTGTGGGCACTAAAAAGTTACAATGTATATCTCCGAATATCAAATAATACATCCCTAACCTGACCTTGAAAGAAAAATGATAGGTAATAAGTGTTTAACCCTTTTGTTAGATGTACCTAACTTAATTAATTTCAGAATATGGGAAAGCAAATTATTTTGTGAATTACCTTATGCTTGCTGCTATCTCAATATTTTTAGGCTGTTTGTTAAATTAACTTGAATTAAAGAGGCCTTTATGAGATTTTGCTAATTATTCCATACCCTGATAGCTACTCAATAAAAAGGATGAATTCTTTGGTTGATTTTACCCTGACATAACTATGAAGTAATGAATGCAGAAAGTGGTAAAAAGAAGAAGTAAAGAGAGGTACAGAGGTATTCCCAGTAATTTATAATGTGGTAACTGGAATTGAGACCCTCTGGTATTCTCGTTCTGAGTCTCAAAATCCAGAACATCTCCCTTTTTAGTGTGTTTATCACACCCTTATGTTTCTCAGTAAAGTGTTTAACTAAAGGTGTTTGGGATTTGCCTCTCGAGATAGTGGATATGTGCTCCCGTATTCTTGTCCCTTGAGGTAAGACCAATGTATTGAACCTTACACGTTTGACAAGTGAGCATGTATATAACACTCGTGGTCGTACAGTTCATACATGTATTAATCTGGAACACCTCTCCTGTCACATGGGACTTAAATGACTTAGTTTTGTCTAGGTAATCACAGGGCTTACATTTTTTATGACCGCAGTTGTACATGCCCCTGCTGGTCATCCAAGTACCTCTAGGTTTAGTTTGGGACTTGAGTTCTGTTGGAGATAGTAATGACCCTAGAGTGGGACATTTTCTCGAGCTACACCTGACACCCCTTTTGACCACCTTGACAAGTTTGTCATCAGCTGCCAAAATCGGGAAATGCTTCCTTATTATGTTGGCAATTTCAGGGAACTGAGCACTATAACTGGTAACAAGCGTTAACCCTTTATAGTCCTCCTGTTGCTTTTTTCTTCCTCTAAGAAAGGTGTCCCTCATCTTAGGCTCCACCTGTATTCTCGCTCTTCTTATTGTTTTGTGGGTATACCCTCTCATTTTTAGTCTTTGTTCCAGAGCAGCTGCTTCCTGGCGGAAATCACCGTCATTCGAGCAATTCCTTTTTAAGCGAATAAATTCGCCTTTGGATACTGCTGCTGCTGTGTGTCTGGGGTGGCAGCTACTACCATGTAGCAGTTTGTTTCCGCTTATCGGCTTTCTGTACACTTTGGTAGTAACTATATTTTCTCTTGTACCCATCAAAGTTAAGTCCAAGTAATTAATCATGGTGCAATTATGTTCGAAAGTGAAACACATACCCACATCATTATCATTTAAGATTTCTATGAATCTCGGGATATCAGAAGTGTCCACAGTTCCACATCTCTGGAGATAGAAAACATCTTGGAACTGGAAAAAATTATGGGTCAGAAGATACCTAGTGACTCTGAGTACAAAGTCCTGGAAGTCTAAATCTGAGTGATTTCTGAGAAAGAATTTAATTGCCCATAGACCTTCCTCATGAGGGATCGAGGAGTATAGGGATACAGCATCCACTGTTATCCATTGATAATCCTGATCCCACATTTGTGTTTCCATCATATTAAGGACATGTTTAGTGTCCTTAATATATGAAGGCAGATTTTTCACAAAAGGCTGAAGTATGCTGTCTAACCACTGAGATAAGGGTTCTAACAGGGACCCAATCCCACTAACTATAGGGCGGCCTTTTATGTCTTCCAGAGACTTATGGACCTTGGGCAAGTGATGGAACAGGTGTGTTCTTGGGTTGTCCACCATTAGAAAATCCATAGTTTTCTGATCTATACACCCCTGCTCCATTCCCTCGTCCAAAAGATGCCCCAATTCCCTTTTAAAAGTCTCTGTGGGATCCCTTTGCAAGGTCACATAGTTTCTTTCGTCTCTCAGTTGCCTGAGTGCCTCCTTGACATAGACCTCCCTGTCCATAACAACCACTGTCCCTCCCTTGTCTGCATTTTTAATGACAAGTTCAGTATCTTCTTGCAATTGTTTTAACGCTAATCTCTCATCTCTCTCGAGATTATGTTTGGTGGGAACAGTGCTATCTTTCAGGTCTATAAGGTCTTTTTCCTATGTATATATTTATGTGTTACTATGTGTATATACATATATATTTATTTGTTACTATGTGTATATACAGATATATTTATGTGTTATTATGTGTATATACATATATATTTATGTGTTAGTATATGTATATACATATATATTTATGTGTTACTATGTGTATATACATATATATTTATGTTACTATGTGTATATACATATATATTTATGTGTTACTATGTGTATATACATATATATTTATGTGTTATTATGTGTATATACATATATATTTATGTGTTACTATGTGTATATACATATATATTTATGTGTTACTATGTGTATATACATATATATTTATGTGTTACTATGTGTATATACATATATATTTATGTTACTATGTGTATATACATATATATTTATGTGTTATTATGTGTATATACATATATATTTATGTGTTACTATGTGTATATACAAATATATTTATGTGTTACTATGTATATATACATATATATTTATGTGTTAGTATGTGATACAGATATATTTATGTGTTACTATGTGTATATACATATATATTTATGTGTTACTATGTGTATATACATACAGTATATATTTATGTGTTACTATGTGTATATACATATATATATGTATGTGTTACTATGTGTATATACATATATATTTATGTGTTACTCTGTGTATATACATATATATGTATATGTTACTATGTGTATATACATATATATTTATATGTTACTATGTGTATATACATATATATTTATGTGTTACTCTGTGTATATACATATATTTTTATGTGTTACTATGTGTATATACAGATATATTTATGTGTTACTATTTGTATATACATATATATTTATGTTTTAGTATGTGTATATACATATATATTTATGTGTTATAATGTGTATATACATATATATGTGTTACTATGTGTATATACATATATTTTTATGTGTTACTATTTGTATATACATATATATTTATGTGTTAGTATGTGTATATACATATATATTTATGTGTTACTCTGTGTATTTACAGATATATTTATGTGTTACTATGTGTATATACAGATATATTTATGTGTTACTATGTGTATATACAGATATATTTATGTATTACTATTTGTATATACATATATATTTATGTGTTAGTATGTGTATATACATATATATTTATGTGTTACTATATGTATATACATATATTTTTATGTGTTACTATTTGTATATACATATATATTTATGTGTTAGTATGTGTATATACATAGATATTTATGTGTTATTATGTGTATATACATATATATTTATGTGTTACTACGTGTATATACATATATATTTATGTGCTATTATGTGTATATACATATATATATTTATGTGTTACTCTGTGTATATACATATATTTTTATGTGTTACTATGTGTGTATATACATATATAGTTATGTGTTACTCTGTGTATATACATATATATTTATATGTTATTATGTGTATATACATATTTATTTTTGTGTTACTATGTGTATATACATATATATTTATGTGTTAGTATGTGTATATACATATATATTTATGTGTTACTGTGTGTATATACATATATATTTATATGTTATTATGTGTATATACATAAATATTTTTGTGTTACTATGTGTATATACATATATATTTATGTGTTACTATGTGTATATTGTTACGGTTACCCTTAGTCTCGCTGAGAGATGGACCGCTTAGTAGCCTGGATTCCTATTGCTGAAGAGGGGAGAAGCTGCTTTCCATAGTATTCTATATGAGTCTCGCAAATGTAGAATAATCCCCCTTAGCTGTAGTACAGCTAGGATACCCTTCTGCCCACAAAACGAGTCAACGCTGCGATTGAGGGTCAACCAAGAACTCAGGACTGGGATGCCCAGCCTGCTTTTTATTGAGGTTACATGCACACAGGGCACTCCCAGGGGGGGAAGCATAAAATCCCCCATCACACATTTAGATAGAGAGACAACGCCCTTTGACAGGCCACAATAGGATTACAGTACTTCAGCAGATAACAAGTTACACACAAGAAAACAATGCAGTCCATCTTATCAATTAGCAGTCTGACTCCGGAGGTGATTAGACAATGGGAATGTTTATCACTAAACTTAATTAGAGCTGATGCCAGCAAACTTGTATTTAGAAAATAGTTTCTAAAAGCTGAACAAAGTTAACTCTTTATGAAATGATACTTGTTACGGTTTTCTTGGAGCCCTTCTTAGGCGCTGGCTTGGCTGGTTCAGGCATTGCTGCTGGGAAATAAGCTCTTCACAAAAAATAACTAATGCTTCTGTAACAGTGCTCCCTTTCTGTGGAACACTCTGGCAGACATGGTCTGACCCCTTTTCAGGGCAGACTAAGGCTGTCCAGACCGCTGGTTATGCGGGGCTGAGGTCGGTTTGTCTGGACAACCCGTCGGCATTGCCATTCTGTTTCCCAGGTCTGTAAGTAATGTTTATGTATCTATATGTGTATATGTGTGTATACATGTTTATGTAGCTATATGTGTATATGTGTGTATACACGTTTATGTATCTATATGTGCATATGTGTGTATATATGTTTATGTATCTATATGTGTATATGAGTGTATACATGTTTATGTAGCTATATGTGTATATGTGTGTATACATGTTTATATAGCTATATGTGCATATGTGTGTATACATGTTTATGTATCTATATGTGTATATGTGTGTATACATGTTTATGTATCTATATGTGCATATGTGTGTATACATGTTTATATATCTAAATGTGTATATGTATTTATACATGTTAATATATCTAAATGTGTATATGTATTTATACATGTTTATATATCTAAATGTGTATATGTGTGTATACATGTTTATGTGTCTATATGTGCATATGTGTGTATACATGTTTATATATCTATATGTGCATATGTGTGTATACATGTTTATATATCTATATGTGCATATGTGTGTATACATGTTTATATATCTATATGTGCATATGTGTGTATACATGTTTATATATCTATATGTGCATATGTGTGTATACATGTTTATATATCTATATGTGCATATGTGCGTATACATGTTTAGTGTATCTATATGTGTATATGTGTGTATATATGTTTATGTATCTATATGTGTATATGTGTGTATACATGTTTATGTATCTATATGTGTATATGTGTGTATACATGTTTATATATCTATATGTGTATATGTGTGTATACATGTTTTTGTGCATATGTGTGTATACACGTTTATGTAGCTAAATGTGCATATGTGTGTATACATGTTTATGTATCTATATGTGTATATGTGTGTATACATGTTTATATATCTATATGTGCATATGTGTGTATACATGTTTATATATCTATATGTGCATATGTGTGTATACATGTTTATATATCTATATGTGCATATGTGTGTATACATGTTTATATATCTATATGTGTATATGTGTGTATACATGTTTATATATCTATATGTGCATATGTGTATACATGTTTATATATCTATATGTGCATATGTGTGTATACATGTTTATATATCTATATGTGTATATGTGTGTATACATGTTTATATATCTATATGTGCATATGTGTGTATACATGTTTATGTATCTATATGTGTATATGTGTGTATACATGTTTATATATCTATATGTGCATATGTGTGTGTATACATGTTTATGTATCTATATGTGTATATGTGTGTATACATGTTTAGTGTATCTATATGTGTATATGTGTGTATATATGTTTATGTATCTATATGTGTATATGTGTGTATACATGTTTATGTATCTATATGTGTATATGTGTGTATACATGTTTATGTATCTATATGTGTATATGTGTGTATACATGTTTATATATCTATATGTGCATATGTGTGTATAAATGTTTATGTATCTATATGTGTATATGTGTGTATACATGTTTAGTGTATCTATATGTGTATATGTGTGTATATATGTTATGTATCTATATGTGTATATGTGTGTATACATGTTTATGTATCTATATGTGTATATGTGTGTATACATGTTTATGTATCTATATGTGTATATGTGTGTATACATGTTTATATATCTATATGTGCATATGTGTGTATACATGTTTATGTATCTATATGTGTATATGTGTGTATACATGTTTATATATCTATATGTGCATATGTGTGTATACATGTTTATGTATCTATATGTGTATATGTGTGTATACATGTTTAGTGTATCTATATGTGTATATGTGTGTATATATGTTTATGTATCTATATGTGTATATGTGGGTATACATTTTTATGTATCTATATGTGTATATGTGTGTATACATGTTTATGTATCTATATGTGTATATGTGTGTATACATGTTTATGTATCTATATGTGTATATGTGTGTATACATGTTTATGTATCTATATGTGTATATGTGTGTATACATGTTTATGTATCTATATGTGTATATGAGTGTATACATGTTTATATATCTATATGTGCATATGTGTGTATACATGTTTATGTATCTATATGTGTATATGTGTGTATACATGTTTATGTATCTATATGTGTGTATACATGTTTATATATCTATATGTGTATATGTGTATACATGTTTATGTATCTATATGTGTATATGTGTGTATACATGTTTATGTATCTATATGTGTATATGTGTGTATACATGTTTATATATCTATATGTGCATATGTGTATACATGTTTATGTATCTATATGTGTATATGTGTGTATACATGTTTATGTAGCTATATGTGTATATGTGTGTATACACGTTTATGTATCTATATGTGCATATGTGTGTATATATGTTTATGTATCTATATGTGTATATGAGTGTATACATGTTTATGTAGCTATATGTGTATATGTGTGTATACATGTTTATATAGCTATATGTGCATATGTGTGTATACATGTTTATGTATCTATATGTGTATATGTGTGTATACATGTTTATGTATCTATATGTGCATATGTGTGTATACATGTTTATATATCTAAATGTGTATATGTATTTATACATGTTTATATATCTAAATGTGTATATGTATTTATACATGTTTATATATCTAAATGTGTATATGTGTGTATACATGTTTATGTGTCTATATGTGCATATGTGTGTATACATGTTTATATATCTATATGTGCATATGTGTGTATACATGTTTATATATCTATATGTGCATATGTGTGTATACATGTTTATATATCTATATGTGCATATGTGTGTATACATGTTTATATATCTATATGTGCATATGTGTGTATACATGTTTATATATCTATATGTGCATATGTGCGTATACATGTTTAGTGTATCTATATGTGTATATGTGTGTATATATGGTTATGTATCTATATGTGTATATGTGTGTATACATGTTTATGTATCTATATGTGTATATGTGTGTATACATGTTTATATATCTATATGTGTATATGTGTGTATACATGTTTATGTGCATATGTGTGTATACACGTTTATGTAGCTATATGTGCATATGTGTGTATACATGTTTATGTATCTATATGTGTATATGTGTGTATACATGTTTATATATCTATATGTGCATATGTGTGTATACATGTTTATATATCTATATGTGCATATGTGTGTATACATGTTTATATATCTATATGTGCATATGTGTGTATACATGTTTATATATCTATATGTGTATATGTGTTTATACATGTTTATATATCTATATGTGCATATGTGTATACATGTTTATATATCTATATGTGCATATGTGTGTATACATGTTTATATATCTATATGTGTATATGTGTGTATACATGTTTATATATCTATATGTGCATATGTGTGTATACATGTTTATGTATCTATATGTGTATATGTGTGTATACATGTTTATATATCTATATGTGCATATGTGTGTATACATGTTTATGTATCTATATGTGTATATGTGTGTATACATGTTTAGTGTATCTATATGTGTATATGTGTGTATATATGTTTATGTATCTATATGTGTATATGTGTGTATACATGTTTATGTATCTATATGTGTATATGTGTGTATACATGTTTATGTATCTATATGTGTATATGTGTGTATACATGTTTATATATCTATATGTGCATATGTGTGTATACATGTTTATGTATCTATATGTGTATATGTGTGTATACATGTTTAGTGTATCTATATGTGTATATGTGTGTATATATGTTTATGTATCTATATGTGTATATGTGTGTATACATGTTTATGTATCTATATGTGTATATGTGTGTATACATGTTTATGTATCTATATGTGTATATGTGTGTATACATGTTTATATATCTATATGTGCATATGTGTGTATACATGTTTATGTATCTATATGTGTATATGTGTGTATACATGTTTATATATCTATATGTGCATATGTGTGTATACATGTTTATGTATCTATATGTGTATATGTGTGTATACATGTTTAGTGTATCTATATGTGTATATGTGTGTATATATGTTTATGTATCTATATGTGTATATGTGGGTATACATGTTTATGTATCTATATGTGTATATGTGTGTATACATGTTTATGTATCTATATGTGTATATGTGTGTATACATGTTTATGTATCTATATGTGTATATGTGTGTATACATGTTTATGTATCTATATGTGTATATGTGTGTATACATGTTTATGTATCTATATGTGTATATGAGTGTATACATGTTTATATATCTATATGTGCATATGTGTGTATACATGTTTATGTATCTATATGTGTATATGTGTGTATACATGTTTATGTATCTATATGTGTGTATACATGTTTATATATCTATATGTGTATATGTGTATACATGTTTATGTATCTATATGTGTATATGTGTGTATACATGTTTATGTATCTATATGTGTATATGTGTGTATACATGTTTATATATCTATATGTGCATATGTGTGTATACATGTTTATATATCTAAATGTGTATATGTGTGTGTATACATGTTTATGTGTCTATATGTGCATATGTGTGTATACATGTTTATATATCTATATGTGCATATGTGTGTATACATATTTATATATCTATATGTGCATATGTGTGTATACATGTTTATATATCTATATGTGTCTATATGTGTGTATACATGTTTATATATCTATATGTGTATATGTGTGTATACATGTTTATATATCTATATGTGTATATGTGTGTATACATGTTTATATATCTATATGTGTATATGTGTGTATACATGTTTATATATCTATATGTGTATATGTGTGTATACATGTTTATATATCTATATGTGTATATGTGTGTATACATGTTTATATATCTATATGTGTATATGTGTGTATACATGTTTATATATCTATATGTGTATATGTGTGTATACATGTTTATATATCTATATGTGTATATGTGTGTATACATGTTTATATATCTATATGTGCATATGTGTGTATACATGTTTATATATCTATATGTGCATATGTGTGTATACATGTTTATATATCTATATGTGCATATGTGTGTATACATGTTTATATATCTATATGTGCATATGTGTGTATACATGTTTATATATCTATATGTGCATATGTGTGTATACATGTTTATATATCTATATGTGCATATGTGTGTATACATGTTTATATATCTGTATGTGCATATGTGTGTATACATGTTTACATATCTATATGTGTATATGTGTGTATACATGTTTATATATCAATATGTGCATATGTATCTATACATGTTTATGTATCTATATGAGTATATGTGTGTATACATGTTTATATATCTATATGTGCATATGTGTGTATACATGTTAATGTATCTATATGTGTATATGTGTGTATACATGTTTATATATCTATATGTGCATATGTGTGTATACATGTTTATGTATCTATATGTTTATATGTGTATATACATGTTTAGTGTATCTATATGTGTATATGTGTGTATATATGTTTATGTATCTATATGTGTATATGTGTGTATACATGTTTATGTATCTATATGTGTATATGTGTGTATACATGTTTATGTATCTATATGTGTATATGTGTGTATACATGTTTATGTATCTATATGTGTATATGTGTGTATACATGTTTATATATCTATATGTGCATATGTGTGTATACATGTTTATGTATCTATATGTGTATATGTGTGTATACATGTTTATATATCTATATGTGCATATGTGTGTATACATGTTTATGTATCTATATGTGTATATGTGTGTATACATGTTTAGTGTATCTATATGTGTATATGTGTGTATATATGTTTATGTATCTATATGTGTATATGTGGGTATACATGTTTATGTATCTATATGTGTATATGTGTGTATACATGTTTATGTATCTATATGTGTATATGTGTGTATACATGTTTATGTATCTATATGTGTATATGTGTGTATACATGTTTATGTATCTATATGTGTGTATACATGTTTATATATCTATATGTGTATATGTGTGTATACATGTTTATGTATCTATATGTGTATATGTGTGTATACATGTTTATGTATCTATATGTGTATATGTGTGTATACATGTTTATATATCTATATGTGCATATGTGTGTATACATGTTTATATATCTAAATGTGTATATGTGTGTATACATGTTTATGTGTCTATATGTGCATATGTGTGTATACATGTTTATATATCTATATGTGCATATGTGTGTATACATATTTATATATCTATATGTGCATATGTGTGTGTATACATGTTTATATATCTATATGTGTCTATATGTGTGTATACATGTTTATATATCTATATGTGCATATGTGTGTATACATGTTTATATATCTATATGTGCATATGTGTGTAAACATGTTTATATATCTATATGTGCATATGTGTGTATACATGTTTATATATCTATATGTGCATATGTGTGTATACATGTTTATATATCTATATGTGCATATGTGTGTATACATGTTTATATATCTATATGTGCATATGTGTGTATACATGTTTATATATCTATATGTGCATATGTGTGTATACATGTTTATATATCTATATGTGTATATGTGTGTATACATGTTTATATATCAATATGTGCATATGTATCTATACATGTTTATGTATCTATATGAGTATATGTGTGTATACATGTTTATATATCTATATGTGCATATGTGTGTATACATGTTAATGTATCTATATGTGTATATGTGTGTATACATGTTTATATATCTATATGTGCATATGTGTGTATACATGTTTATGTATCTATATGTGTATATGTGTATATACATGTTTAGTGTATCTATATGTGTATATGTGTGTATATATGTTTATGTATCTATATGTGTATATGTGTGTATACATGTTTATGTATCTATATGTGTATATGTGTGTATACATGTTTATGTATCTATATGTGTATATGTGTGTATGCATGTTTATGTATCTATATGTGTATATGTGTGTATACATGTTTATGTATCTATATGTGTATATGTGTGTATACATGTTTATGTATCTATATGTGTATATGTGTGTATACATGTTTATATATCTATATGTGCATATGTGTGTATACATGTTTTTGTATCTATATGTGTATATGTGTGTATACATGTTTATGTATCTATATGTGTATATGTGTGTATACATGTTTATGTATCTATATGTGCATATGTGTGTATACATGTTTATGTATCTATATGTGTATATGTGTGTATACATGTTTATGTAGCTATATGTGTATATGTGTGTATACATGTTTATGTAGCTATATGTGCATATGTGTGTATACATGTTTATGTATCTATATGTGTATATGTGTGTATACATGTTTATGTATCTATATGTGTATATGTGTGTATACATGTTTATGTATCTATATGTGTATATGTGTGTATACATGTTTATATATCTAAATGTGTATATGTATTTATACATGTTTATATATCTAAATGTGTATATGTGTGTATACATGTTTATGTGTCTATATGTGCATATGTGTGTATACATGTTTATATATCTATATGTGCATATGTGTGTATACATGTTTATATATCTATATATGTGCATATGTGTGTATACATGTTTATATATCTATATGTGTCTATATGTGTGTATACATGTTTATATATCTATATGTGCATATGTGTGTATACATGTTTATATATATATATATGTGCATATGTGGTATACATGTTATATTATCTATATGTGCATATGTGTGTATACATGTTTATATATCTATATGTGTATATGTGTGTATACATGTTTATATATCTATATGTGCATATGTGATGCTATACATGTTTATGTATCTATATGTGTATATGTGTGTATACATGTTTATATATCTATATGTGCATATGTGTGTATACATGTTTATGTATCTATATGTGTATATGTGTGTATACATGTTTATATATCTATATGTGCATATGTGTGTATACATGTTTATGTATCTATATGTGTATATGTGTATATGTGTGTATACATGTTTATGTATCTATATGTGTATATGTGTATACATGTTTATGTATCTATATGTGTATATGTGTATATGTGTGTATACATGTTTATGTATCTATATGTGTATATGTGTGTATACATGTTTATGTATCTATATGTGTATATGTGTGTATACATGTTTATATATCTATATGTGCTATATGTGTGTATACATGTTTATGTATCTATATGTGTATATGTGTGTATACATGTTTATGTATCTATATGTGCATATGTGTGTATACATGTTTATGTATCTATATGTGTATATGTGTGTATACATGTTTATGTATCTATATGTGTATATGTGTGTATACATGTTTATGTATCTAAATGTGTATATGTGTGTATACATGTTTATGTATCTATATGTGCATATGTGTGTATACATGTTTATGTATCTATATGTGCATATGTGTGTATACATGTTTATGTATCTATATGTGCATATGTGTGTATACATGTTTATATATCTATATGTGTCTATATGTGTGTATACATGTTTATATATCTATATGTGCATATGTGTGTATACATGTTTATATATCTATATGTGCATATGTGTGTATACATGTTTATATATCTATATGTGCATATGTGTGTATACATGTTTATATATCTATATGTGC
This sequence comes from Bombina bombina, assembly GCF_027579735.1. NCBI lineage: Eukaryota > Metazoa > Chordata > Amphibia > Anura > Bombinatoridae > Bombina > Bombina bombina. The sequence goes on along the minus strand of NC_069501.1, from coordinate 1,279,820,471 downwards.
ATATGTGTGTATACATGTTTATATATCTATATGTGTATATGTGTGTATACATGTTTATATATCTATATGTGCATATGTGTGTATACATGTTTATGTATCTATATGTGTATATGTGTGTATACATGTTTATATATCTATATGTGCATATGTGTGTATACATGTTTATGTATCTATATGTGTATATGTGTGTATACATGTTTATGGTATCTATATGTGCATATGTGTGTATAATGTTTATGTATCTATATGTGTATATGTGTGTATACATGTTTATGTATCTATATGTGTATATGTGTGTATACATGTTTATGTATCTATATGTGTATATGTGTGTATACATGTTTATGTATCTATATGTGTATATGTGTGTATACATGTTTATGTATCTATATGTGTATATGTGTGTATACATGTTTAGTGTATCTATATGTGTATATGTGTGTATACATGTTTATGTATCTATATGTGTATATGTGTGTATACATGTTTATGTATCTATATGTGTATATGTGTGTATACATGTTTATGTATCTATATGTGAATATGTGTGTATACATGTTTATATATCTATATGTGCATATGTGTGTATACATGTTTATGTATCTATATGTGTATATGTGTGTATACATGTTTATATATCTATATGTGCATATGTGTGTATACATGTTTATATATCTATATGTGCATATGTGTGTATACATGTTTATGTATCTATATGTGTATATGTGTGTATACATGTTTATATATCTATATGTGTATATGTGTGTATACATGTTTATATATCTATATGTGTATATGTGTGTATACATGTTTATGTATCTATATGTGTATATGTGTGTATACATGTTTATATATCTATATGTGTATATGTGTGTATACATGTTTATGTATCTATATGTGCATATGTGTGTATACATGTTTATATATCTATATGTGTATATGTGTGTATACATGTTTATGTATCTATATGTGTATATGTGTGTATACATGTTTATGTATCTATATGTGTATATGTGTGTATACATGTTTATGTATCTATATGTGTATATGTGTGTATACATGTTTATGTATCTATATGTGTATATGTGTGTATACATGTTTATGTATCTATATGTGTATATGTGTGTATACATGTTTATGTATCTATATGTGTATATGTGTGTATACATGTTTATGTATCTATATGTGTATATGTGTGTATACATGTTTATGTATCTATATGTGTATATGTGTGTATACATGTTTATATATCTATATGTGCATATGTGTGTATACATGTTTATGTATCTATATGTGTATATGTGTGTATACATGTTTATGTATCTATATGTGTATATGTGTGTATACATGTTTATTTATCTATATGTGTATATGTGTGTATACATGTTTATGTATCTATATGTGTATATGTGTGTATACATGTTTATGTATCTATATGTGCATATGTGTGTATTACATGTTTATGTATCTATATGTGCATATGTGTGTATACATGTTTATGTATCTATATGTGTATATGTGTGTATACATGTTAATTATCTATATGTGTACTATGTGTGTATACATTGTTTATGTATCTATATGTGTATATGTGGTATACATGTTTATATATCTATATGTGCATATGTGTGTATACATGTTTATGTATCTATATGTGTATATGTGTGTATACATGTTTATGTATCTATATGTGTATATGTGTGTATTCATGTTTATGTATCTATATGTGTATATGTGTGTATACATGTTTATATATCTATATGTGCATATGTGTGTATACATGTTTATGTATCTATATGTGTATATGTGTGTATACATGTTTATATATCTATATGTGCATATGTGTGTATACATGTTTATGTATCTATATGTGTATATGTGTGTATACATGTTTATGTATCTATATGTGTATATGTGTATACATGTTTATGTATCTATATGTGTATATGTGTGTATACATGTTTATGTATCTATATGTGTATATGTGTGTATACATGTTTATGTATCTATATGTGTATATGTGTGATACATGTTTATGTATCTATATGTGTATATGTGTGTATACATGTTTATGTATCTATATGTGTATATGTGTGTATACATGTTTATGTATCTATATGTGTATATGTGTGTATACATGTTTATGTATCTATATGTGTATATGTGTGTATACATGTTTATGTATCTATATGTGTATATGTGTGTATACATGTTTATGTATCTATATGTGTATATGTGTGTATACATGTTTATGTATCTATATGTGTATATGTGTGTATACATGTTTATGTATCTATATGTGTATATGAGTGTATACATGTTTATATATCTATATGTGTATATGTGTGTATACATGTTTATGTATCTATATGTGAATATGTGTGTATACATGTTTATATATCTATATGTGCATATGTGTGTATACATGTTTATGTATCTATATGTGTATATGTGTGTATACATGTTTATGTATCTATATGTGCATATGTGTGTATACATGTTTATATATCTATATGTGTATATGTGTGTATACATGTTTATGTATCTATATGTGCATATGTGTGTGTATACATGTTTATATATCTATATGTGCATATGTGTGTATACATGTTTATATATCTATATGTGCATATGTGTGTATACATGTTTATATATCTATATGTGCATATGTGTGTATACATGTTTATATATCTATATGTGCATATGTGTGTATACATGTTTATATATCTATATGTGCATATGTGTGTATACATGTTTATATATCTATATGTGCATATGTGTGTATACATGTTTATATATCTATATGTGCATATGTGTGGTATACATGTTTATATATCTATATGTGCATATGTGTGTATACATGTTTATATATCTATATGTGCATATGTGTGTATACATGTTTATATATCAATATGTGCATATGTGTCTATACATGTTTATATATCTATATGTGTATATGTGTGTATACATGTTTATATATCTATATGTGTATATGTGTGTATACATGTTTATATGTATCTATATGTGTATATGTGTGTATACATGTTTATGTATCTATATGTGTATATGTGTGTATACATGTTTATGTATCTATATGTGTATATGTGTGTATACATGTTTAGTGTATCTATATGTGTATATGTGTGTATACATGTTTATGTATCTATATGTGTATATGTGTGTATACATGTTTATGTATCTATATGTGTATATGTGTGTATACATGTTTATGTATCTATATGTGTATATGTGTGTATGCATGTTTATTTATCTATATGTGTATATGTGTGTATACATGTTTATGTATCTATATGTGTATATGTGTGTATACATGTTTATGTATCTATATGTGTATATGTGTGTATACATGTTTATATATCTATATGTGCATATGTGTGTATACATGTTTATGTATCTATATGTGTATATGTGTGTATACATGTTTATGTAGCTATATGTGTATATGTGTGTATACACGTTTATGTATCTATATGTGCATATGTGTGTATATATGTCTATGTATCTATATGTGTATATGAGTGTATACATGTTTATGTAGCTATATGTGTATATGTGTGTATACATGTTTATATAGCTATATGTGCATATGTGTGTATACATGTTTATGTATCTATATGTGTATATGTGTGTGTACTGTTTATGTATCTATATGTGCATATGTGTGTTACATGTTTATATATCTAAATGTGTATATGTATTTATACATGTTTATATATCTTAATGTGTATATGTATTTATACATGTTTATATATCTAAATGTGTATATGTGTGTATACATGTTTATGTGTCTATATGTGCATATGTGTGTATACATGTTTATATATCTATATGTGCATATGTGTGTATACATGTTTATATATCTATATGTGC